>NC_047018.1:15535129-15809615 GCF_902652985.1 Pecten maximus | reverse complement strand
TCTTGATAATTAAGTCCATATGTGATAACAGTCCAGCTGTTGATTATACATAATAAGTTTGTAGTCATGTGACTTGTTCTCACACCTACATTTTTTTGGGAGTTAGCCTCTTAAATTAACCTATTAACTTTGATCACAATTTCAATTATTTTCTACAAAGCATTGTAATTTATCTTATCTATGATTTTGATGATTGCAAGCATCACTTTATTTGTTGATTGCAGTTGATTTTCCTTAATACAAATATTGATAATTTTTTGTCATATTGAAGATAAGAAATATGCAGCAGGTGTATATACTGTAATACTTAACTACATCTATCAGAAGGATTTGTCACACAGTTTTAAACAGTGTCATATCTCAGGGAACATGTTTAGCTTATAGCTGAAGCAAATAATTACCACAAAAATTGTATTTGTTATTATACCTGTAGTTTGCAGTGTGCTATGATACTTGGATATAATTTACTTTTCCGACAGGTAACGAGCTACGAGTGATTGAGATTCCCAGTAAGCGGACTACATCCTGTTGTTTTGGAGGAGATAACTTTGACGACCTTTATGTAACCTCATGTGCCAAACATGTATCAGTGGAGGAACTCACGTTGAGCGAGGTTCTGAAAGAGGAACCACTTGCGGGATCTGTGTTCAGAGTTACAGGACTTGGGGTCAGAGGTCAAGCAGCTAGCAAATACACTGGATGAGTGATGCTGCTAGCTGGTTTAGATATGAATTGAGGGACAGATTACTGGTTCAAAGTTCAAATTTAGGGATAGTTGATTGAGTCAATGTTTAAATTTAGGGATCGATGACTAGGTCAATATGCACTGGCCCTGGGATTGGTGGTCATTGTCCGGAATCTTTAGGTATTATACTGTGTAACTTACAACAACCAGTATTTCCTTAAATTAGAAGCATTAATGACATGTCATGTCTCTCATCTTCTGAACCCACTCAGTGTAATGGTGCTAGGGAAAGTGTCGGTCTGAAGACTTGTACAATGTATTGTCATTCTATTGATACTGGGTAAACACAAGTACACATTCCTCTAAATTACTTTTTTTACAAATTTTATCTAACTCTGACTCACTACCAAATATTGTTTACTTTTTTGTTTCAATAAGAAACAAGAGACCTTGTTCTCAAGGTAAAAGTATTTGAACACTCTGTGTTGTTTAGAGCATGAAAAGAAAAATGTCAGGTGTACTGACAGGATGTAATTCCTTCTAGAACTAATTAATGTTTATGGCCAAAGAGAAAAGACAAAATGGTCTTATGAATTACAACGGACATTTTTTCTGAATTGATAAGTTAAGAAATAAGCAAGTCTTAAACATCATGGGATTTTCCTACATAAGCTATAGAAAAGTTTAGCACCTCTCCAGGGAGGAACATGAAACCTATAGCCCATGAAATTAACAATTGGATAAATCACCTTAAGACATTTCCATCTATAAAGATCATTTGATTAAACCTTGAGAAGATTTTTCAAGTTCCTATCAATTTGACCAAAAACATGAGATGTACATCCACCAGGAAATGATCTGATATGTTATTCATCTGACGGTCGATTTCATACGCTATACCTTTGTTTTCTCTTCTTTTTCTCTTCATTTCCATCCTTTGACCAGTCATTTGATTACTGTTACCTTGAACTTTGTTGGACAAGGTCAACTATTTGCATAACTATTGCAGCCAGTAACTCATGTGCTAATTATCAAGTGTTGTCATTTGTCACAGAAATGAAAGAAAAACATTTGAATTGAAATTTATGGATAATTTTAAATTTTGGTGGGAAAACATTCTTCAAAGTGCCATATCTGCATCAGTTTTGATGATTTGACCTTGAAACCTTGCACACACCTTCATAACAGCAGGTTCTTTAAAGTGTGACCAAAATAAACCATTGTGAAAGAACTATGATTTTGTTGTTTTTTTTTTTAAATGTTTTCATCATTTGACTCCTGTGACCTTGAATGAAGGTCAAGATCAGAGATAAACATAACATTTGTAGCCAGCCATACATGTTATGAATTTGCAAAACATCAAACTTTAAAGGGTATAGATAAAAGAGCAGAAACTTTTTATGTGCAATTTTGGGTGTTTTTCAAATTTTGGCACGAACAAATTTGCCTTTTTTCCAAAGTGCCATATCTGCATCAATTTTAGCTCACCTGCCCGAATTCTTCTCAATAACCAAGGGGCCCAGGGACTTGATATTGGGTCTGTAGAATGCTCGTGTGAAGGGCTACAAAGTTTGTTCAAATGAATGATCTTGACCTTAATTCAAGGTCACATAGGTCAAATAAGCTATAATCTTCACACACCTTCTTCTCAATAACCAAGAGGCCCAGAGACTTGATATTGGGCCTGTAGCATGCTGGGGTGAAGGGTTACCAAGTTTGTTCAAATGAATAACCTTGACCTTCATTCAAGGTCATTGAGGTCAAATAGGCTATAATCTTCAAACTACTTCTCAATAACCAATAGGCCCTGGGGCTTGATATTGGGCCTGAAACATGCTAGAGTGAAGGGCTACCAAGTTTGTTCAAATGAATGACGTTGACCTTCATTAAAGGTCACAGAGGTCAAATAGGCAAAAATCTTCAAACTACTTCTTCTCAATAACCAATAGGCCCAATGACTTGGGCCTGAAGCATGCTGGGGTTAGGGCTACAAGGTTTGTTCAAATGAATGAAATGTGCCTTCTTTCAATGTCACATGGGTCAAATAGGCCAAAATCTTATAACAATGATTTCTTGATAGCCAAGAAACTCTGAGACCTGATATTAGGCCAGCAGTATGCTGGAATGAAGTACATGTACTAGAAAACTTATTGACATAAGTAAACGTAGCTTTCTCTGATATTTGAATAAAGTTGTTATAAGTAACTGCAGAAATGACTACAATCAGCTTCAAAGTTTCTATAGAGCCAGGTGAGCGATACAGGCCCATTGGGCCACTTGTTGATGATTTGACCTTGAAACTTTGCACATGCTTTCATAAGAGCGGGTTTGTGATAATGTAACCCAAATAAACCATTTTTGTATCGCATGTATTTGACTCTTTGACCTTGAATAAAGGTAAAGGTCAAAGATAAGCATAACATTTGTAGCCAGCCATACACGCTATCACTGTGCCAAACAACAAGCCTTCATGTGTATATATAAAAGAGCAGAAACCCTTTATCTGCAATTTTGGATGTTTTTTTTTTAATTTTGGCAGGAAACATATTGCCTTTATCTATTTCAAACAGACATTTCTCTGTCATTTTTCATCTGATGATCTTTCATATGAGATGAAAAAAATTACTAAGTTTTAGATTTTTATTTTTGACCTACTTTTTGACCCCATAGCAAGACCTTAGCATTCTCCGATAGAATGTCATTAAAAAGGTTAGCCCTGACCAAATACTAACCAATTTCAATGAAAATAAAACAGATTATGCTTAAATATGTAAGTTTTCTATATAAACTATGTTATAATTTAGCCCTGCCCCAGGGGGAATGTGACGCCCAGTGGCCATGGAATTAACAATTTTATGAGAACCTTCTATCCATGAAGAGTATATTTGTCTGTCATATCAGGGACTTGAAATATCAGTCAATTTGACCCCTTTTGGCACCACCCCTCGGGTCCCTGAGGGGTAGGGACCTTATAATTTACAATTTTGGTAGACCTAGAGCCAGGGAAGGTTTCTGCAAAATTTCATCAAAAACAGTTTAGGACTTTTTGAAAAGAAGTCGAAAATGTAAAAATGTTAACTAACGACAGACGATGCACGACGATGGTGGGTTGGAAAAGGTCACTGAGCTTGGCTCAGGTGACCTAAAAATGTATACATGTATAAATATTGGCAGATGTTTCCCTTCAAACCACGTCAGTGTTACTAACAAACGTCATTCCTAATTTTGATTTTATTTCAATTCAACAGACCCTAAGGTCAAATAATGGAATTGATAACAGCATGTAGATAAGTGATTATAATAATAATAAAAATTTTTAAAAAAAATATAGTTATGAAGATCGAATAACAATAACAACATAAAAGTAGCAACAAATTGCTTAAAACAGTACTTCGTTCAGCTGTTTCTTAAAAGTTGACACAGAATGACAAGTGTCCATGATATCAAAATATTTTTTTGCTTCTCATTAGAAGGCTTAATTTACGAACATTTAGTCTGCTAAATGAATTTCAAAATAGAGATTTTGCACTCTTCCTAAGATGTCGACTAGGTACATGGTAAGATAAGAGCAGTCAAAGAGGCTATGGACACATTAAAAAGGAAAACAGTGTCTATGTATTTCTGTCGACATTCGAGACTTGCTAAATTAAAATGTTTACAAACATCTGTACAAGATTGACCATCAAATCTTATTTTGGCTTTAAAACATAAAAATCTTTGGACCTTTTCTAAATTCATGATAAAAGTTGACTGATAAGGAGCCCATATTTCTGCACAGTACTCAAGTCTGCTTCTAACTAATGTAATGTTGATTTTCATGTCGGCATCAACTTATTCATTTAATAAAACATAACACAAGTCTGAAGTTATAGTGATACACAAGATATGGAGGATTTGTTCTTCCGATGGCACAAAGAAAGTGGGCGGTGTTGAGCTCTGTCAACAACGGCTATTGTGCATGGAATTTTGAACATATATAACAGAAGGTAAATATTTGAATGGTCTTATGTTAACAGAAAATATTGTAGATATAAATGTTAACCTTTTCTTTTAATCCACGAGATCATAAATCCATTGAAGCAGTCGGTAGACTAAATATTTGGTAAACACTTCGCATTTATGCAAATTACCTCGTGCTCCAATGGATTTATGATGTTATAAACTAAACAAAATAAAAGGTTGCTCCTTATATGGATATGGATGTATGTCCAATATTAAAGGGTGGAAATTTAATCTAGTTCTAGTTGATAGCATATAAAAGGCAAATACTGTGAAAAAGCTCATCAGAAATAACTATTTTCTCATTTAGATCTGCCTTCATTACATTTGTATATAGAATCTACCTGGATTTTGATTGCATTAAGCTGGTTATTGAATTATGTCATTGACTTGCATAAACAAATGTTAGGAGTCCATTCCGTTGGGTTTTATAATAAGGGACCTAAACTTCACCAGTTTACGAAGAGAGGTAACTGGCAGGCAGCAGAGCTGTGACTGGTACACGCATGCGCAACTGTCAGTCTCTCGAATACACATGTAACGCAGGTTTAGTTCACATGAAAGCAAGTTTATTCTGCAACTGTCACCACATTGTCGGAATACACCCACCGTATATTACTTTTGCTGTATACGACAGTGACGGAAAACAGCTGTATTTTGGAATAATACATGTAGCACGTGCACGCGTCAATTCGACTGACCTATTTCCAAGCGAAACAACGTTTAAAAGGCGAACATATTTCTGTCATTTTTGACACCGTTTCACTTCAAAATGATTTTTTATGATTATTTTTTATTGTTTGCAGGATAAATAGAATACATGGTCAGTGTCTTAAAATATAAGCTGTATTTTTGGCCCCCTGACAGAGAGACAAAAGTGGCTCGCCAATGCTCGCCACTTTTGTCTTTCTTTACCCTCGCCAAAATACAGCTTATATTTTAAGACACTGACCATGTATTCTCTTTTTATAGATATTGCCATCTTATATGATTAAGTTGTTTGTGTTTATTAATGCATTAGTTAAGATATGACAGAATGTTTATGTTCAATTACAGATGTAAAATGGAAAATGGCAAGAAAGCTGTCGTTTCTTTCCCTTGTGTTTTGGCCTCGTGGGTACTTCAGCATTACAATCGTATACTTGATATCTGTAGTAGACATCCATCAATTACTGAAATTCTAGGAAGTCCTAAGTTTATTGATCACTGTGCTTCCTTATCGAGATTGATCTGTTGGGGAGCTAGTCTAGTGGTCGTTTTGTAACAGTGGCGGTTGTAACTGAGGTTAGCTCAAGTTACCTCCCCTTACACAAGTCTTATCGTAGCCTACTTCAAATTTGTTGTATCGTTTGTGCATACGTCACCATTTGGAAGCACGACAGCGATTGGTTGTTATTTAGCGCATATAGCGGTCTACTTGTATTAACATTACACAGAACAGCCTGACCATAGTAAACAATTGACACTCCAAGTAGGCTGTTGTAAGTTGTCTTAATGTTATATGTCACAATAGTAAATGATATATTGCTGTCAATATGGAATAGTTATTGTTAATCTTTCAATTCATTATTAATTGGCACAGAGTATTAAATTTTGTCCAATTGAATATGGAACAGAGTACATTAAAATAATCAAGACTTGTACATTTACCTTAATAACGCTAAATGTATCTTAATAATGATGTATGGTATGAATGCAGAGGTAATGATAGAATAACTATTATTATTCTGTTTCATTGATGTGTTAGATCATATTTTAGCAATAATTATATTAGTTTACATTTTGTAAGTAATGTGCGATTTCATTCGTGATAACTGGTTTTTTTTTAGTTGATATGTTTCGGTTAAGGAGGTTATTCGTTGTCACGTTGTGTCAGGAATTCATATGTGAATAGTTAAGTTAGTCATTTCAGCCATAAGTCTAGTCACTTTGAGTCACATATCATAGAGTCAAATGTTCTGGTCAGTATTAATGGGCTATGATTTACTTGTCACATTTAGTCACATCTTAACAATTTAGTCAATCTTGTTCAAATTTCCGCTTTTTTTGGCTCACCTACTCAATTAGGCGTAAATCTTTTGACGACTTCTTCTCCATAACAAAGAGGCCAAGAGAGTTGATATTGGGTCTGTAGCATGCCTCGGTACCAAATTCGTTTAAACGAATGACCTTGATCTTCAATCAAGGCCACATGGGTCAAATAAGCTAATATTATTAAAGGATAATGGCTATGAAGCATGCTTGAGTGCAGGGCTACCAAGTTTGTTGAAAGGAATGACCTTGGCTTACATTCAAGGCCACAGGGATCAAAAAGGTTCATATGACCTCTCAATAACCAAGAGGCTTTGAGGCTGACTTTGGGTATGTAGCATGCTTGTTACGGGTGAAGGATTAACAAGCTTGTTGAAATGAATGACATTGAACTTTTTTCAAGATCAAATAGACTAAAAAATTGTGCATGCCTTCTTTTCAATAACCAAAAGGTCCAGAGACCCGATATTTGGCGTGTGGCATGCATGAGTGAAGGCTAGAAAGTTTGCTCAAATGAATGACCTTGACCATGATTTAAGTTTAAAAGACACATTTTTAATTAACTGCAAGGCTCTGAGGTATTATATCTTGTATAAAAACAGATCACTGGATAGCAGGTGAGTGTTATTATTGATATATTAGCCTTGGCTGATGATAGTTTGGCGGTTTATGCTGTGACATCTGGTCACATGTTATAATCTGAGTGACAGATAAAGGTTTTCTGACCTCCAGTGATCACTGATTGTTATATATAGGATACATGTTATTGAACTGTCAGTCTCCGGAATAAAGATCTAACGCGGGGTTATTGTCGCCTCGTGTTTTATCTGTACAGTTTCTATTATCAGCATGGGACGACAGCTTGATGCATATGTTGGCCCTTACTGACCCCCAATTGCTTATGGCCGTGGCCAAAAAAGGTCAAATGAACTGAAATATTTCAAAAGCTAACCATGGACCGCTAATTTCAATTCATTACCACTGACGAGAGACAAAAGCTAAAACCAAGGTTTGGAGGGATGCAGGTTGATCAAGACCATTCTTATGGTGGACACAATAATATTCTATTTTCTTGTGAGATATTAAGGAAATATTCTATATCCTTGTGAGACATTAAGGAAATATTCTATATCCTTGTGAGATATTAAGGAAATATTCTATACCCTTGTGACATATTAAGGAAATGTTCTATATCCTTGGGACATATTAAGGAAATATTCTATATCCTTGTGACATATTAAGGAAATGTTCTATATCCTTGTGACATATTAAGGAAATATTCTATATCATTGTGACATATTAAGGAAATATTCTATATCCTTGTGACATATTAAGGACATGTTCTATATCCTTGTGACATATTAAGGAAATGTTCTATACCCTTGTGACATATTAAGAAAATATTCTATATCCTTGTGAGATATTAATAAAATGTTCTATATCCTTGTGAGACATTAAGGAATGTATTTGATGCAAGTTGATATGCCTGGTTATTACCGACAAAGTTCCCATTTTGAGAACGTGACTTAACCCGACTTTGACCTAGCTTCTATGAAACAGAAGACGCATTATCCTTCCGAAATACCTGGTCTTGCTCCTCTTATAGTTTCAATGGTCTCCATGCAAGTTTATTTTTTAGGTCATCTGAACCGAAGGGTCAGGATGACCTATAGCCCATCGTGCTTCGTCCGTCGTCGTCCGCCGTGCGCCGTCCGCCGTCCGTAAACTTTTCACATTTCAATCTTCTTCTCAAGTTCCACCAGTGGGATTAAGCTGAAACTTGCCTGAAATGATCCTGATATGATCCCGACCAAGTGTTGTTATTTTTCGGGTCGGTCCGAAATCCAAAATGGCCGCCATAGCCGCCATCTTGAAAAACACATTTAAACTTCTTCTCATGTTCCACCAGTGCTGTTGGGCTGAAACTTGCCTGAAATGATCCTGACATGATCCCGACCAAGTGTTGTTATTTTTCGGGTCGGTCCGAAATCCAAGATGGCCGCCATAGCCGCCATCTTGAAAAACACATTTTACACTTCTTCTCAAGTTCCACCTGTGCTATTGAGCTGAAACTTGCCTGAAATGATCCTGAGATGATCCCGACCAAGTGTTGTTATTTTTCGGGTTGGTCCGAAATCCAAGATGGCCGCCATAGCCGCCATCTTGAAAAACACATTTTACACTTCTTCTCAAGTTCCACCTGTGCTATTGAGCTGAAACTTTCCTGAAATGATCCTGATATGACAACGACCAAGTGTTGTTATTTTTCGGGTCGGTCTGAAATCCAAGATGGCCGCCATAGCCGCCATCTTGAAAAACACATTTTAAAGTTCTTTACAAGTTCCACCAGTGCTGTTGGGTTGAAACTTGCCAGAAATGATCCTGAGATGATCCCAACCAAGTGTTGTTATTTTTCGGGTCGGTCCGAAATCCAAAATGGCCGCCATAGCCGCCATCTTGAAAAAAACATTTTAAACTTCTTATCAAGTTCCACCAGTGGAATTCAGCTGAATCTTGCCTGAAATGATCCTGATATGATCCCGACCAAGTGTTGTTATTTTTCGGGTCGGTCCGAAATCCAAGATGGCCGCCATAGCCGCCATTTTGAAAACACATTTTAAACTTCTTCTCATGTTCCACCAGTGCTGTTGGGCTGAAACTTGCCAGAAATGATCCTGAGATGATCCCGACCGAGTGTTGTTATTTTTCGGGTCGGTCCGAAATCCAAGATAGCCGCCATAGCCATGTTGTTGTTAAGTAGCTGCGTGATGTTTTTCGTAAAACGTGAAATTTGGCACCGGCGTTCCTGGCATTCCAAGACGATCAGAATCCGGAAATGGCAACAGCAAACAAGACGAGATGACCAAACTGGACAAAGGACGAATGTCTGGCGATGGTGAGGCTAGTACATGTTTACAAGTGAAAGAAAACATGTCATACGTGGACGATTTAAGGACGGAATGTCGGCATCGGCAAATAGGCAAGCGTGGGTTCAGGTTGCCGGCAGATTGAACAGTTCAGATGCATTAATCAGGAGAGAGCCGGAAGAATGCACGAAAATTAGACTAACCTCGTCGTTCAGGCCAAAAATGCACATAGCGTGTTCATCATAGAGTCAAGGAGAACAAGTACCAAACCAAACATCAGTTGAAATGTACATATCAAACCTCTAGTTACATTGTACGATCTGTAAAATCCCGCTCCCCAAACATGCTGGAACTGTCACAACAATCAACTCTTATTTAAAACTTTCGTTTCGTTATCAAAGCAGGGGAGTACATAATCCGAAGGGTTCCGATGTTAATATCGCCAAAAGCTGATAACATAGTAAGATCGTCAGAAAATTCGGACTAGGGAGTACTAAATACATGACAGGGCCGGAATGCACATGAACAGGTTTTAAGTTAAAGTACAAGTAAACACAATGTTTTTTAATACACAGGTAAGAACTCTATAGATATACATTTTTTTAATTAATGAATAAAAGATACAGTAAAACTTTGAGGCAGTATTTCTGGTTTGTCAAAGTCAGCAAGAGAAACAAAAATGAAATTTTATTTAAATATAATTTGATTGGTATGTGGGCATTTACATTATAAACTACAATTGATCCGTGTCGTTGTAGTATTGACTTCGTAATGGGCCTTAACGACAGTGAGATTGACTCATCCATCTTCGATTCAAACCTTTACATCTTGTTTTAAATGATTGAATACAACAAAATCTGAAGTTAATGATTTTTCTTAAAAACAAGTTGATTTCTGTCGATTTCGTGAAGTCATCTTTCACCTGAGTTGTTAAGTATTTACTTAAGTATTTTTAAAGGAAGTTAAACATCCTCATGACGTTACTTAACTTTAAGTAAAAACTTAAGTAATACTTAAGCTTAAGTAGTTTTATGAATACAACTTAAGATAAAACCTTGAATTAAGTAAATACTTAAGTTTATTTAAGTACTTAAGTACAAATGTCCTACTTAAGTATTTACTTAAGTGAAATACTTAACCTAAGTTTTTTTTATGAATATGGGCCCAGGGCCTCTTGTTTGTTCATATACTACCCTCGTTTTGTCGATTTTGAGTTCATATTACGATTTTCTTAGCTTGTCGATTTTTTAAGCTTGTGTTACAAAACATTTCACTTGCAGTATTTGGGAATAAAGCAACTCGCTTAACGGAAATTACTGTTTCATCAGGCAATAAGTAGGAAACAGCGATTGGGTGATGACGGTTTACATGCCATTAATGCTGTACTCCTGAACACCTAACAGTTGCTTACAACAGCACTACAGCACAACGTATGTGACGCCGAGCGAAATTGAACCCATAAACAGCACGTGCGTCATTAAATGTCTTGTCAAATATAAATAAAACCGATGCTTGGACTAATCTAGATAAGGCAATTATCAACTGCGAGAAAATCGACCGAGTTCCGTCGAAAAAGCACTCGGCAATATAGAAGCGAGCGGAGTGATACCGTTGGTCGAGCGCTTAACGGAAAATGGATGCTTCAGCGTCACAAATGCTCACCAACATGTCCCTAAGCCTTGGCTGATAACGCCGATTCTACTTGGAACTTTGACCAATCCGTAATCTAGACAAAATCGGCCTTTCACGATCTTTATTTGATCCTGTTTATTATTTATCAGTCTGTATTGCATTCTTCAGGAGAACCCTCCGTCTTACCTCATCTGCCGTCTTTACGATAACTTACATGCCAATACAAGAAAGGAATCATCGAGGAATGGTTAAAATATTAATTTTAGGTATAAGGTAAGTGCTTTGTACAATTCTGAGAAAATATCTCGGGAGTATTGATATTTTTTATTTAGTTGACCAAGCGGTAGATTCTCTCAACACCCTTCTCCAATACGTGACAATGGGAATTATCATCATTTGCTGGTGAATATTACAGAGTGTGCTACGTAATGACTTTCAGCAAATTTCTAACAACAGTCAGACACACCCATACACTAATA
The DNA here is from genome assembly GCF_902652985.1 of Pecten maximus. NCBI lineage: Eukaryota > Metazoa > Mollusca > Bivalvia > Pectinida > Pectinidae > Pecten > Pecten maximus. Next base: position 15,797,922 of record NC_047018.1, on the reverse strand, counting down.
CGGCATACACTTATCCCATATCGAAGATATTATAAAGTCCGAGACACTTCATATACAGTAGTTACACATGTTTTTTTCGGGATTAGAATATCGTCTGTAAAGACGACACGTGCTTATGAGACTACACACCTCTGTACTACTGTTTTATTGGGGTGTAATGCAGGCTGTCATCAGGCAATAAGTAGGAAACCGCGATTGGGTGATGACGGTTTACATGTTATTAATGCTGGACTCCCGAATTTGAATTTATTGCCACGCCCAATTCAATCATGGTCTGCAGCACGCTTTGTTTGAAGACCTGACAGTTGTGACATTTTCATTTTTCATTTTCTGCTAGTCTCGTGTATCACTGCAAGGGGAGTTTTTTTATTTGATGTCAGGCATTCAGCTTTATTTAAACGCATGAGTCGTTGTGTTTGTGACTTTATTTGTAATTTGTGCTCTCAAGTAGTTACTTTTCTCTGTAAAGTAATACGTTTCAGAGAAGTCATATTTTTGAAAACTACATGTGTAAAAATCATGATATCAAATTCTCATATAATCGAAACAACCAAATTAGATAATGGCAATGTTTAAAAAAAACACTTATCAAATGTTTGACACGAGATACTGTGTCTGTGCAATAGTCCAGAATATTTGACCCTAGGTACTGGTAAGTAGCCTATTGACCGAAGTTCTATAGAACGTCAGTCAATTACCAGTATCTCGTGTCAAATATTCTGGGCTGTTGCACAGACACCTATGATATATTTGTAAGATATACAAAAATGTATGGAATGCTTCGGGCAATTTGTGTGTACTACATGCTGATGTTACCATACAAATCCCGATTGAAGTTCTATCCATTCCTATGCCATATAATAAATTGACCTGCCAGATCCCGCTGTTTTTCACTGGAGAATTAAATACTCATCCGAGGACTAAATTAGGTCACATACAGCGGCTATCATCTGTTTCATAGGTACAATAAAGATGTCATCATTGACCATTCGGTAACGATAATTTAAATTGTGGTCTAACATCTTCGAACCTTTTTTTTTATATAGTACTACTTTCATCATCCTAAAATCTTACTCTTTCTTTGATATTTCAATGTAATTGTCCCAACATCTTATCCCTATCTATAACATCTCAATGTAATTGTCCAAACATCTTTTACCTATCTATAACATCTCAATGTAATTGTCCAAACATCTTTTACCTATCTATAATATTTTAATGTAATTGTCCCAACATCTTTACCGATTATATAACATTTAAATGTAGCTGTCCCAATATCTATACCGTTATAGCACAATTGTTTTAGACATACTCCCATTGTATCTCTTAAGACGCCCACTGTGTGGTCCTGTAAGACAACAAAAGAGTAGCAGCTAGATCAAAATTAATGCACGAAGAAAAACAGATTTTATTATGCTGTTACATTCAAATTCAAACACTATATCAATGCATTCGTATCTTTGTTCAGATTTCAAACTATTTAGTTTGAATTGCCATTATTATGTTATGAATGCTGTTAAAAGTTTCCGTTGAATACATTAGCGGGATGCCCTTTGACTCCTAGCCCTGTAACTCGAAACACTGAGCCGCTGGCGGGAAATGCCTCGCGCTCCTCCTCTGTGGATCCTGCTTGTGCAGTAGTTACATAGAGTTCGTCAAGGTTTTCCCCTCCAAAACAGCACGATGTAGTTCTTTTGCAGGGGATTTCAATTTTTCTGAGCATTTTACCTGCAAAATATGGACAAAAGAGGCATACACAATTCTAAAATTTAAATGATGTTGATTAAACTGTAGGACACTATTTTGAATTTGTTCAGGCCGGTTATCATATCCACAGTTTATGCCTCTAGCATCACTGACGAGTTAGCCGTATGATACAGTTTTAACTTCAGGATATCCACAGTTTAGACCCCAAACATTGACGAATGATGCAATTCTATAGATTACTACATTCGTATAAGATTACACACCTGTCTGTGGGTTAAAGCAGATGACCTGTCCTGTGCCGTAGAAAGCGACCCAAATATTGTCGTTTGTGTCGATGGTCATACCGTCCGGAATTCCAAGGTTTTCGGGGTCAGTTGGGTCGAATTCCCCGAAGTTCACAACCGTCCTTCTGTTACCTACATCGGAAAGCAATAAAGACACACATTTAGACTTTTTCATTGAGGGTGAGTGTTGTTATCTTTGAGTTCACCAACACCTAACATTTGCTTACAACAGTACTACAGCACAACGTATGTAACGCCGAGCGAAATTGAATCCATAAACAGCACGTGCGTCATTAAATGTCTTGTCAAATATAAATAAAACCGATGCTTGGACTAATCTAGATAAGGCAATTATCAACTGCGAGGAAATCGGCAGAGCTCCGTCGAAAAAGAACTCGGCAATATAGAAGCGATGAAGGAGCTGATGTATTACGGAATCCTACTTTTTCTGTCACCTTTGTGTTACATCAAGGCGCAGCTGTTCACCGAGCGGAGTGATACCGTTGCACTGACGCAGACATAAGATTCACTTCTTATGTGATACCAAAGCGTCGCTGAACGGTAGTATATTGTCGGCGCATCGACAGGATTAAAGTTCAAATTTGGAAAAGGAGATCTTTAACACCTATTGGAAGAATACATATTATTAAATCACTTCTGATATCACAATATATATATATATTTATGAATGAAAAAAATACTTTTAGAGAAGATTCCATTCTGAAATCACCCATTTGGTTTAACAGGAATATAACTATTGGAAGGAAGTCAGTGTTTTCTAAATCTCTTTTTGAGAAAAATGTTCTTACAGTTAATGACCTAATAAAAGATCATAGTTTGGGGGATTTCTACACTTTTCATGAGTTTCTTCAGATATACAATATTACACCGGGTACTACTAATTTCCTTCATTACAAAGTATCTTATCAGCAGTAAAACAATTTTTATCCTCAGTTTAAATTCCTTAATCAAAGCTTCAATATCCTTTGGTACCTTTGAACATAGAAGTATTTTTGAGGAAAAGAAAAGGATCCAGAGATTTCTATAACATTTTAATACAAAATGATATCATAGCTACTGGGAAAATTTAGTGGAATAAAGAGTTTGAACTGAATGATGCAACTTGGGCTCAAATATACAAAACTCCTTTCGTTGTCACTAAAATACCAAGCTACAATGGATCCAGTATAGGATTAACCACCACATTTTAACAACAAACTCTTTCCTTTTCAAGGCGCGTCTTGCCATTACTCCTCGCTGTATTTTATGCAACGCAGAAAAGGAAGCAATAATACATGCTTTGTGGGAGTGCCAAGAAGTACAAACCTTACTTGTTGGTTTCACAATCTTACTTGATGCGTTATTTATTCCATTTGCGTTTAATAAACAATCCTTTATTTTCGGATTGCTATCTCCAAACTCTATTTCCTACAAAGCTGATAACGTAATACTTCTTCTTACTTATCAAACAATATATATACAGTATAAGATGCCTCCATAAGTCCCTCAATATTAATTGTCTTAATTTCTTATCAGCACTATAAAAGATTACTATAATTTGCAAAAATATATTGCCTACAGTCAGGGTGAAAGGGTACAGGAAAAATTCGAGAAAGAGTGGAAAAAATGGGAAAAATATCCAATCTCTCTCTCTCTCTCTCTCTCTCTCTCTCTCTCTCATTATGATTTGATTATGATGACAGTATGTGGATGGTAATCTTACAATGATATGATGAGGAGGAAAGTGTGATGAGATTGGCAGGGTTTTGGCCATTATATTATAATGATATGATGATGACAGTGTGATGAGGTTTATAGCATTACGATAATATGATGGTTGCTATAATGATATGATGATGACAGTGTGATAAGGTTGGTAGCATTACGATAATATGATGGCTGCTATAATGATATGATGATGATGACAGTATGACGTGGTTGATATTACATGCAATTTTATAATGATACAATATAATGATGACATTATTTTGGCTGTGTGATGAGGATGACAGTGTGACAATGATGAGTGTGATCAGGATGATTCTATCATAATAAAGTTTAGGATGATGAATGATACCTGATGTCTTATGTGTAAGCACGTGTGCATGTGTCTGAGTGAAAGTTTGTCTTTTAAATGTATCCAAAACTTAAAAAAAAAAAAAAAAAACAATTACAAAAAAAGGATTACAGTATCACATCTGTACCAGTACGACACAGTAATGTTGTGGTAACAGGAAAGCTGCCGATCCATTACGGAGCACAATCGGTGCTCTACCGACATTAAAAGTCATACTTATATACTGCCTTATCACTGCCATGGCAGTCCCGTTGCTCGCTTCGGAAACGCAAATGACAGACATTTTCAAGCATGTTGCCCGATTGAACCGTCAATGCCGTTGCTAATTTTTTCGCCGAAGTTCTGACGCTGTACTACCGTTCTTAGCGATGTAATATCGTTCTTAGCGACATAATACCGTTTTTATCGATGTGATATCGTTTTTAGCAGCATATGATACCGTTCTTAGCGATGTACTACCGTACTTAGCGATGTAACACTGTTCCTAGCGATGCGATACCGATCTTACCGATAGGACGCCGTTCTAAGCGATGTGATACCGTTCTTACCGATACTTTTGCGCTGCTCTACTAGTACCGACCCCGGCCCGTTGTGTTCCGTTGTGTTCCGGTTCAGCTCTGATTAGCGAAATCGGCTAGGTGGGACAGGCACTTTAGTATGAGGTTTATGCTTATTATCTATAAGTATTTAAGAAGACATCGTTTTTTGCACAAGTTTCATATTTGCATGATGTATATGTTAATAGTAGGCTCTATTATTAGTGAATATATACAATGTAGATACATACATATGTTTCCAGAGGTGACATCATAGTCGAAAGCCATGATCTGCCCAGGAATACTCTCTATAAAGTACATGGTCTTGTGGTCAGATGACCATGCCAAGCCATTACAGATGGTCATTTTATCAAGACGTTTGTGAAAGGAGCCGTCTACATCAAGGCAATACAGCTCTCCCTTCTCCATGTCGAACGTCAGTGGCTCAAAGGACAACACTTTACCCATAGTGCCTAAAAATAACGTAACGTAACATCGTTATCTAATTTGGAAGTATCAATTTTCATTGTGCAGTATTAGAGTGGAAATGCCTAATGGTTTCGTTGTCGACACCCTGGTTTTCGTTCCTTTTGAAAATTTGATCTAGATTTGTATGTTACAGGCTTCCATGAAGCAGAAGACGCTTACTCCTACATCACACATGGTTTAACTCTCCTTGTTCATATTGAATCTGTTTGATACGCGTGATAATTTCATTTATTCAATATCTATTGTTATATTTCTCGATAAGAACATCAATCTTTCCTTTACCCACGGTGTTAAAATGTCCAGTTAATTTAAAATTCAAGGAATTGTTCCCACCGTCAAAGTATCGGTGACAGGTGTCATCTACTGAAGGTGCATGTTGACGAGGGGCGGGATGACGAGGGGCGGTCGACGACGGGCGTGTTATGAGGGGTAAGTTGACGAGGACCAGGTTGATGAGGGGCGGGTGTATGCCACACATCATGACCTCATTTGGAAGAATTTATTTTATTATGCGATATACATAATCCAAGGGGCTCCGTTTTCATCATCCACGTTCTCATTTTGATGATGTGACAGTGATACATGTATGGCTTAGATATAATTATTTGTAAATGGTGGTTTTCGTCGATAAAGCAGATGACGCCTTCCCGTAACATTTGGTCTATTTGATTTTTTATATATATATATATTTCGTTCGTATTATCGGCATAGCAATCAGCAAAGTTAGGAAAAGTACAAAACACTCTCAATGACAAAAAAATACTGGCCAAGATAAGCAGTGTGAACACAATCTCACTCATAGTTACACTTGTCAAAGAATCAACTTAAACAGACATTCAGATGGAAAGCAGTCTTATTCATGTAACCATCTTCCGTTATATTGTAATTTGCACCAGCAATGATACGAACCTATCCAAAATCGGCCAGCCGGATCACACTTGCCATCGTTAAATCTGTTCCCAACTCCTTTAAGAGGTATCTCGTGGAGTTTGGTCAGTTTCTGAGATGACCACTCTAGGTGGAATATGGTCCTCCCGACTGCTACCAGGAACCCTCCCTTCTTACATGGCACGACACATCCAACCTCGTCCTCTGAAACAGGTGTTAGTGCAAAAGGAATGAGTAAAATACCCGACCCGTGCAGGTACTATGAACAAGCGACATCTCCGTCTTAAGGCCAACATCCTGCTACTTCGCTTGTAAGGTGACCTTATACTCTCTGCTTTTACACAAACCCCTCCTTCACAAAGGCTTCGCCCTCGAAGACAACTACAGCCCAGGTTCTTATTCTCCTAGGAAGCCTCTAATCTCCTATAGGTTACGTTTGGAGATGTCAACGGAACCAACGCTGTAACAGGAAGGAGTAAAGAACAAGAACAAGAGGCCCAGGGGCCTTAACGGTCATCTGACTCTAAATTAAAACCCTTATATTATTGTAGTATGCATTTTCTGTAGCAAGTATATAGTGGCACTGTTGGCCATGGTGGCCATCTTGGATTTCTGACCGACCCAATAAATAACAACACTTGGTCTGGACCATCTAAGGATAATTTCTGGTAAGTTTCAGCTCAATAGCACTGGTGGAACTTGAGAAGAAGTTTAAAATGTGTTTTTCAAGATGGCGGCTATGGCGGCCATCTTGGATTTCGGACCGACCCGAAAAATAACAACACTTGGTAAGGACCATCTCAGGATCATTTCTGGTAAGTGAGAGCTGAATTCCACCGGTGGAATTTGAGAAGAAGTTTGAAATTGGTGTTGTTCAGGAAAACCATGATTGCGCAATCATGTTACAAAATGGCCGCCATATTGCTGCCATGTCAAAGTTTTTACGAGGCCAAAAAAATAACAACACTATGTTGGCTCGCCTTCCTTGACATCCTCACCCATTTCCAGCTCAATGGCACCAATGGAACTGGAGAAGAAGTTTAAAATGTGTTTTTCAAGATAGTGGATATGGCGGCCATCTTGGATTTCAGACCAATCTAAAAAATAACAACACTTGGTCGGGATAATCTCAGGAACATTTCAGGCAAGTTTCAGCCTAATAGCACTGGTGGAACTTGAGAAGAAGTTTAAAATGTGTTTTTCTAGATGACGGCTATGGCGGCCATCTTGGATCTCGGACCGACCCGAAAAATAACAACACTTGGTCAAGATCATATTATGATCGTTTCAGGCAAGTCTCAGCTCAATAGCACTGGTGGAACTTGAGAAGAAGTTTAAAATGTATTTTTCAAGATGCGGCTATGGCTGCCATCGTGGATTTCGGACCGACGCGAAAAATAACAACACTTGGTCGGGATCATATCAAGATCATTTCAGGCAAGTTTCAGCTCAATAGCACTGGTGGAACTTGAGAAGAAGTTTAAAATGTGTTTTTCAAGATGGCGGCTATGGCGGCCATCTTGGATTTCAGACCGACCCGAAAAATAACAACACTTGGTCGGGATCATATCAGGATCATTTCAGGCAAGTGTCAGCTCAATAGCACTGGTGAAACTTGAGAAGAAGTTTAAAATGTGTTTTTCAAGATGGCGGCTATGGCGGCCATCTTGGATTTCGGACCGACCCAAAAATAACAAAACTTGGTCGGGATCATATCAGCATCATTTCAGGCAGGTTTCAGCTCAATAGCACTGGTGGAACTTGATAAGAAGTTTAAAATGTGTTTTTCAAGATGGCGGCTATGGCGGCCATCTTGGATTTCGGACCGACCCAAAAAATAACAACACTTGGTCGGGATCATATCAGGATCATTTCAGGCAAGTGTCAGCTCAATAGCACTGGTGAAACTTGAGAAGAAGTTTTAAATGTGTTTTTCAAGATGGCGGCTATTGCGGCCATCTTGGATTTCAGACCGACCCAAAAAATAACAACACTTGGTCGGGATCATATCAGGATCATTTCAGGCAAGTGTCAGCTCAATAGCACTGGTGAAACTTGAGAAGAAGTTTTAAATGTGTTTTTCAAGATGGCGGTTATGGCGGCCATCTTGAAATTTGGACCGACCCGAAAAATAACAACACATGGTCGGGATCATATCAGGATCATCTCTGGCAATTTTCAGCTCAATAGCACTGGTGAAACTTGAGAAGAAGTTTAAAATGTGTTTTTCAAGATGGCGGCTATGGCGGCCATCTTGGATTTCGGACCGACCCGAAAAATAACAACACTTGGTCGGGATCATCTCAGGATCATTTCTGGCAAGTTTCAGCCCAACAGCACTGGTGGAACTTGAGAAGAAGTTTAAAATGTGTTTTCAAAATGGCGGCTATGGCGGCCATCTTGGATTTCGGACCAACCCTTAAAATAACAACACTTGGTCAGGACAATCTCAGGATCATTTTTGGCAAGTTTCATCTTAATCCCACTGGTGGAACTTGAGAAGAAGATTGAAATGTGAAAAGTTTACGGACGGCGCACGGCGGACGACGACGGACGAAGCACGATGCCTTCGGGTCAGATGACCTTAAAATACCCTGCCCTTGCATGACTTCGAACTAGCGAACTTCCGCTCTCAGGGCAAACATCATACCACTAGGCTTCAAGAGAATTCCCACTAGTCTGAGCTAGTAAGGTGACAGTATACTCTCTACTTTCACATTAGTATGTTCCCTTAGTGAAACGCACAAAAAATCAAGTGAAATGAAGTTTGTTTTCAGACTAAATCGTTGCTTTGCACATGTATGATTTGTTACATGCCATATCCTTCATCGTCACTTCTTTGAGTCTGATTACCGATCCGTAATTTGTGATTATCGTATTACTTTACATAATAAAGGCGGAATCGAAATACAAACCTGTAACGAAAACAGCAATAGCATTAAAATAAACTTAGCTTTAACACACTACAAACTAATAAGAGTTAGATTTGCTGTTATCACATAGGCCGGTTCTCCGAGCTTTATCGCTCTACAAACTGATCAGACATTGTCCGGTTGTGCGAGCTTTATCACACTAGAAACTGGTCAGAGTTTAATTTGTTAGTGTCACATTGTCCGGTTGTCCTTTAAGGGCGTTACCTAGGTTCAAGATGTTTTGTCTGACGGATACTTACCTAAATGAACCTTCTGCAGACTTCCAGTGACAGAATCCCACCGGAACACGTTTTTCTGTGTGATGTCCACGAAGACAAGGCTTCTAGTGCTGTCGTCCCAGTGTGGCCCTTCCCCAGTTCCCGGGGTAGCATTAGGGATGACTACCTCTACTGACATTGCAAGCTTTCTTTATACCTGTGTAAATAATGCTTACCGTTGTACTTTATCATAATACAGTATGGAGATTTATGAATTCCAAAAGGATTTTTTTCGGTATTGATTTACGTCTGCCCTATTCTTTCTACTCTGGTTTCCAGTAACGCCTCAGCTCTCTTGCCATGGAAGTTTTATTTGTGAGAAAGACGGAATTCATATCTAGAAGACCTTATCAGAAGAATTAATAAAGATCTTGCGAAGTCCTTCATATTTATAGGTAAATTGACGATGTATTGTCTTTAGATAACAAGAGATCGCAGAGCGATATTGGCGCCCATCACTAAATATCAGTCAAATAAAATACTGATCTTTTCTCTTCTTTTCCCTTCGTTCACTCTTCCTTCAAAACATTTAATAACTTTATATAACACGAAATAGCAGGAGCAACCTGCTATTGTCAAAATCTAAGATGGCTGCCTGTCCTCCCAAAATGCAATATGCAAACCTAGGAACCTAGGGAAATTCGCATATGAAAATTTAAGAAAGATCCCTTTAGGACTTTCTGAGAAATAGCGACACCAAACTTCAATTATCAAAATCCAAGATGGCCGCCCGTCAGCCATGTTGTTTTCTGATCAGTCCAAAATGCAATATGCGCAACTAGGGACCAAGGGGAACTTACATATGAAATTCGAGAAGATCCCTTCAGTTCTTTCTTAGAAAAAGTGATATCAAACTTCAATTGTCAAAATCAAAGATGGCCGCTTTTCGGCCAAATTGTTTTCCAATCCGTCCAAAAATGCAATATGCATAACTTGGGACCTATGACCATCTGATGATTGTGGGCTAAAAACTTCAATGACCATGTCGATTGGATTAACCCTGTAGAACTTCAAATAAAGGAGACTCGCCCACATCAGCCGTTTACCTCGACCTTTATCTACAATCGTAACCAACAGGGACAACATACGATTTCCAAACTGTTCCCTTTTATAGATAGTAACATCCCTGCTTCCCCTATTTTCGTGATAGATGTCGACTGGTGACAGAAAAAAAAACCCACAAGAGCACCGTCATCGGTACAAAGTTCGCCTCATATGAAATATCACTATTCCTCACACAAGAATTAGGGGGCGAATTCACCAACTGGAATCTATATTGTATATCACTATACCTCACACCAGCATTAGGGGATGCGTTCACCAACTGGAACTATATTTTAAATCTCTATACCTCACACCAGTATTTTGGGGCGAGTTCCTCAAATGGAATCTATATCGTATATCACTATACCTCACACTTACATTAGGGGTTGGGTTCACCAACTGGAATCTATTTTGTTAATCACTTTACTTCAAACTAGTATTAGGGGTTGGGTTCACAAACTGCGATCTATATTGTTTATCAAAATACCTCACACCAGCATTAGAAGGTTGGTTTACCAACTGGAATCTATATTGCATAACACTATACTTCCCACCAGTATTTTGGGGTGAGTTCATCAACTGGAATTTATATGGTTTACCACGTTACCTCACACGTCACTACATAATTGTATAACTTCTCATCAGTCACCACAGAATTGTATAACTTCTCATCAGTCACTGCTTAATTGTTAAGCTTCTCATCAGCCACTACAGAATTGTATAACTTCTCATCAGTCACTACAGAATTGTATAACTTCTCATCAGTCACCACAGAATTGTTAAGCTTCTCATCAGCCACTACATAATTGTATAACTTCTCATCAGTCACTACAGAATTGTATAACTTCTCATCAGTCACCACAGAATTGTATAACTTCTCATCAGTCACCACATAATTGTATAACTTCTCATCAGTAACTACATAGTTGTTAAGCTTCTCATCAGTAACTACATAATTGTACAGCTTCTCATCAGTCACTACATAATTGTATAACTTCTCATCAGCCACTACATAATTGTATAACTTCTCATCAGTCACTACTTAATTGTTAAGCTTCTCATCAGCCACTACAGAATTGTATAACTTCTCATCAGTCACTACAGAATTGTATAACTTCTCATCAGTCACTACATAATTGTATAACTTCTCATCAGTCACTACATAATTGTATAACTTCTCATCAGCCACTACATAATTGTATAACTTCTCATCAGTAACTACATAGTTGTTAAGCTTCTCATCAGTAACTACATAATTGTATAACTTCTCATCAGTCACTACATAATTGTATAACTTCTCATCAGTAACTACATAGTTGTTAAGCTTCTCATCAGTAACTACATAATTGTATAACTTCTCATCAGTAACTACATAGTTGTTAAGCTTCTCATCAGTAACTACATAATTGTATAACTTCTCATCAGTAACTACATAGTTGTTAAGCTTCTCATCAGTAACTAAATAATTGTATAACTTCTCATCAGTCACTACATAATTTTTAAGCTTCTCATCAGTAACTACATAATTGTATAACTTCTCATCAGTAACTACATAGTTGTTAAGCTTCTCATCAGTAACTAAATAATTGTATAACTTCTCATCAGTGACTACATAATTTTTAAGCTTCTCATCAGTAACTACATAATTGTATAACTTCTCATCAGCCACTACATAATTGTATAACTTCTCATCAGTCACTACATAATTGTATAACTTCTCATCAAGCACTACATAATTGTATAACTTCTCATCAGTCACTACAGAATTGTATAGATTCTCATCAGTCACTACAGAATTGTAACGCTTCTCATTCAGCTGATTAACACTTGTCAATATTTAAGCACACGAATGTTATTTAACACTAGTCAATATTTCAGTACATGAATGCTATATAACACTAGACAATATTTCAGTACATGAATGCTAATTAACACTAGTCAATATTTCAGTACATGAATGTTATATAACACTAGACAATCTTTCAGAACATGAATGTTTTTTTTAACACTGGTCAATATTTAAGCACACGAATGTTATTTAGCCCTCATCAATATTTCAGTACATGAATGCTAATTAACACTTGTCACTATTTCAATACATGAATGATATTGAACACCATTCAATTTTCAGTATACATGAATGCTATTAACACTTGTCAATATTTCAGAACATGAATGATATTGAACACCATTCAATGTTCAGTATTCATGAATGCTTATTTAACACTTGTCAATATTTTAGTACATGAATGCTATTTAATATCAGTCAATATTTCAGCATAGAAATGCTTACAAATTGTCTGTGAACGTACCTGTTACGCTGTGACAGTTATCTTCTGTGTCAACATTACATGTTCTACAGCGATAAGCATTATGTGTCCTAGGACTGTCCACACACTGTTTTATCTTACCACTAACTAAATCCAGCTTACTAATGATAATACATTTTTATTGTTACTACGTTAATGCATTAAAGGATCAACTCGTATTGAATCGAGTGTATTCACATTACGTAATACAATATCATATAACACCAACAAAAAAATAAGCACAGATGTCATATAAACAGATCATGAATTGTAGAGGCTGTGTTCACTGCAGTATATCGCTGATTTTCAGGCTAAACAAATTTGCAGTATCTTTTCCATTTCAAACTGTTCTATTAATTAACAAAACTTAATTGGAATGTGTCATCAGGCTATTTGTTAATACTGTCCTCACTGCATTATATATCAATGATTAATCGTTGAATTATATCAATGATAATTGCTGCATTACCGAAGTACAAGAAATGATATATGCTTGATCAACCTAGCTCACCGTAGACCTAGTAGTTTATATACCATTACTTTATATTACCTATACAAAGTGTAAAGCGCACTTCTATAAGTAAAATATATTATGACTTACCGGGTTCAGCGTCAGATACCGTCCGGATCGTACCACAGGTGTACACGCAGTGTCTCAGTTAGATATACACCTGGAATGACATAACTTTTCATACCACATCGCTCTATCGGACAATTGCTGCACCAAAATCGGTTGCAGTGCACACAAATCTTGCACAGGTCGATTCTGGGGAACATATAGTTTACATATGAAAGCATCGTTTGTTTTCTTCGCGAGGTGTCATCTGACACTGACCAATCCTTGTATTTACAATTGGTAACCTAGACATTTCATAAAACATCTCAAACATAAATAACCTTATACACATCGTTTAAACAGCGGTGAGTGTATAAGAACAGCCAAACTTGACCGGAAACATGAGGTGGCTCTGCTTGGGTGTCGACAATAGATCGAAAAGGAAATAGTACATGTATGTAATGTAATGTATATAGCAGGTTTCTGTGTTTCCGATACCGAGTCTATTTCGAGGCGAAGTTATCGGTGTCGGTGGTACCTACATTGTAAGATGGGAAAGGTCTAGGGAAATCGACCTTTCCCAAAAAATGTTGTCTTTTAGAAGACCAAAAATATAGAGAAAATCACTTTTAAACCTTGAACGTGCAATATCTACCTATAATAATGAATATGAAAAATAAACAGTACAATCAGACCAAAAGCAATATACAGTACAGATTTTCAAACTATTTAGGTGTGGTATTATTTGAAAATATTTGTGTTATATTTTTAAATGTTGAAAATATTCATAACTAATATCAAATTTATCAGAGCAAAACGACTCTATATTTAGCGAAAAATATGGCATATGCATCGCTTATATGAAATACCAATTTTGATAAGATCAGTTTACAGATCCATCGAATGTTAGGCAGTGACAAAATCATTACCTGTATAGGGAAAATGTCCACGGTTCTGACCAACGAAAATCTTTCTGGAACAAGTTATATCCGATTATCTGATGACAGCATGAAAGTCATCATAAATGGTGCTTTCATGAAATAGATTTGAAGTTCAACATTCATTAGAACGACAAGAACAACATTGTCGAGATGAGGAGGCGGCAGGGAATGGATGCAGGCAGTTGACTACCAGGGACGACAGGTCATTATGATGCGGGACAGCGCAGACAAAAAGGGTAGTCAAAAAGACAAGAAGGATGTGGGACGCCAAACAGGCATTGAAAGAAAGAGCAGAGTCAAGACTCCAGCGATGACATTGTTGGGACCGACACCAGGGCGCCTTGTTCGGGGAACCATCAAGGTGGTACGATGCTAACCAGCGGGAACGGAGGGACATGATTCATGCAGAAATAAGAGCGATTGATGAGTAGGCTAGGTAGGTAAGGGCGTCAGCATCAGGTAGAAGGGAAGCTGCGTCCACTGGGACGGTGAAGATATCCTAGGGTGACATCTGAATTTGTCACTTTCCTGAAGTCTGCAACAGAAGAGAATTGCAGCTTGGAAGCAGACGGGATACACGTGACAGCAAAAGAAAGGGAAATGAGGGCACACATTCCTTAAAGGAGTTAAGGTGGCCTCAACGCCACTCTATCCAGACATTGTGTCTTGCACGACTTACGACTATTAGGAGCAGATCGGAGGAACTTGATAAGAGTGGCAGAAATTGCTCCCATATGGATATGGAAAAAGTGGATAGAAAGTGGGTATCTGATACAGTGCTAGCCACAAGGTGACGAGAGGTAGGTAGGCATCGCTGCCTGAGGTGGTGCAGCAGGTGGTGAAAGAAAGAGCGCAACACACTGCAGTAAAAGGAAGCGGCAGCGAAAGCCTGGTCAACTGAGCCGGCGCTATGTCATATTGGCCATAATAGAGGGAAAGGAAAAACCAAGAGATATCATTTTAACCTCATTTCCCATTAATCATAAGGACCATATTATCGTGGTTATTCATTCAAAACTATTTAACAATTGGGATAAAACAGTTTATATATACCAATCTTTGTTGTTCAGAATGATGAACTTTGACATTTTTGGCATTTAAGTCAAATTTACACAAAAGAAGCATTGTCAACCTGACATCCAGATATGGTAGCAGAATTACTATTTCTGCTTAGGAGAGCATGCAAAGAAATCGCTTTTATGAGCTTTTTTTGCCTTTCATATCATTGAAACAAGTTGCATACATCCCTTATGGACTTTTAAACAGTTTCGAATCTGCCCAATAGGTCAACATGCAAGGTAATAAATGTCCATTGCATAAAGATAAACCCTTTTATTTAAGAAAATTACACACATATGCTCTATTTCAGTGCATTTATTCTAAGCTAGTATAGATATCAATAATACAATGTAATTAGGTTTTCATTAAAATGGAATGAAAGCCAATATGTTCAACATTTTTTATCAACAATTTATTTATTTATTTTGATGCAATAATGCATATTGCTTTTATATATATAGTCATATACTCCATATCCAGCATATCATGCAAGAATTAAGTATAACATTTCAAAGTTTGTTTTACACAAAGCAATGCTATTTATTTTCTCGACCCCCACTGAAAGTTGATTTTGGTAGACTTACAACATATTCACCAATAATGAAAAACAAAATTATGTCCATGTTAAACCCTGAATTGACTGGACTTTTCTCAGTATATAATTTTTATGAAGAGTTATACCAGTTCAGTAAACATGTATTTTCTTAAAAACTCATGATCAATACATCACAGCCTATTTTCCCATGGTCGATGTTGTACAAATGTTGCAAATTGGTCTCCGTACCTGTTGAATAATGTTTAAGTGTATGTTACCTGGGGGAAAAGTGTGCAAATGTCTTTGTTTTGGCAATGCTTTTATTCTAGTAAACTGATGTAGTGTAGGACTCTAGGTAAGTATAATTGTATATACATGTACATGATCTAAGTGTACCGCCATACCTGTGTCAGTTTTAGCTTTGATCTGCGTGTAGTCTTACCTGTGTCGATTCGAGCTTTGATCTACGTGTACAGCCTTACCTGTGTCAATTCTAGCTTTGATCTACGTGTACAGCCTTACCTGTGTCAATTCTAGCTTTGATCTGCGTGTACAGCCTTACTTTGTAACATTGGCTCCAAAAAGAAGCTTCATATCGTCAGAAGGCATGCAGACGTCACCATCTTAAGGAGGGTAATCAGGGTCATAACTCTTAGTTCTTGTTTCTTACTTTCTAATTTCTAATGCTTAAATTTTAATTTAAAATTGCTATAATAATATCTTGTAATTACCCTCCATACCATCTTACATGTAGTAACATGTAGCATGTACATGTAGCACTAAGGAGGGATTTCAAAACTGGCCTACTTTTTCTATGCTTGGTATCATAGTTCAATACTGGACAATACATCTAATGTAATAGTATTTGAACTCTTGTATATCGACGGCAATCCTCTCGTGTACTGATGATAAAGGCGTCACAGTACGCCATCATCTTGGACTTAATCTGGGTATCTGTCATTGTGACACAACTACTGTTCCCTATATGCTTGTTTTGCATTTGGATGAAATAAAAACTAAAAATAACAATATCCCAAAAAGTAGATGAGAGATTCCCGATTGTTGCATATGAACACCAGTGGCGGCGAATGATACTGAAAAACGTGGTTATGAAATTTAATATCAGCGGGGTTTAGCCATTTCAGCAGAATGTCTGACAGATATGTCTGCCTATCAATTAAAATGGAAAAGATGGTTATCAGGAATTTCAGCCTATGTGAACACAGCCAAGGCGTTGTTTTATGTCGATACTCTGATTAGTTTCTTGACGCGCAAATTACATGCTACGGCCCACCTGGGCTGTTCCTTACATCCCAAAAAGCATTGCCTACTAGGCTAAACTCGTTTAAAACATTAAAGACCTGTATAACATCTTGTCCCCTATATGTTAATCACAGAATCTGCACGCCTATATTGGCGAAGCCATATTGTTACATGTATTTTTTTTTTTAATATTTCCCCTCTAAACTGAAGAGTTCATATTCTGGAAGGATTATGTTGATCACGTGGTTTTTCTTTATAGAACGACGTCATTGAAAGGATGATTTTTTTTCACCGAGTTGGTCCACGGAAGATAACCGTGGGTATCCGACGATGTGGCTATAGCTAATCGTCGGGATACCCGACATAAGTCCTCTTATCAGAAGGGACAGGATTTAACAGTATCAATAATAACAGCAGATAAGCCGACAGGTGCCCCATACAGGTAAGAAAATTTTGAATATAAACAAAACAGGCATTACACTTCTTAAATATCTAACATAACAAACCTCAGTCACCGTAACGTATAACCCTCCTGATGTTAGAAAAATCGGCTAGACTCTTGTGTTTCTGGATTGGTGTCACTTTTTATATAAGATCAAGAGGCCAGGAGCTGATTCAGAGAGAAACAAACCACTAAATAACAACGAGAGAAAATGTAGACATGATGACACATTGTTTAATATCATGTAATCAGTAGAGTTTTTATCTTATGTATTTATGTAAAGAAGAAACGTATCGCTCGCTCTAATGTTACATTACCCTACTAACCTGGTGACAGCGGAGCTTACTGGGTCAGTGATAATGATACTCAAAAATGTTTACCGAGGCCTCTCCTCAGATTTCAGCATGTTTGTCCTATAACAGAAAATATCAAAAAAACTTTACTGATCTTCATATTATTTAGCGGCCGTTTGAAATAATCCAAATGTTTTATATACCATCGAGATCACTACACTTGTTTAAATCCAAGATGGCGGCAATACATCAATTAAGAGAGACATTGATATAGGGATATTGATCTAGACAAACGAAAATCATAAATCTGTGGAAACAATCATACATCTGTCAAAACAACCATAATTCTGGGGAAACAATCATACGTCTATGGAAACAATAATAAATCTTCATATCGCTTGTCCCTAGTCTCGAATCCAGGCAGACTTCAATTAAAATGATGCAACTTCGTTGGAAACGGTGACCGGAAGATATATTTTTATCACAGGGAAGATCTCCAAACTATTCAAAGATTTTTTTTTTTTTCGAAACGAAAGCTTTTAAACCTTGTCAGCTTTAAGACAAACTTATCTGGAAAATACACAAAAATCAGGAAAATAGTCAGGTGATATACATCAGAAATTTGGAGGGGAGGAATATCAAAACATTGAGAGAATTATCAATACATCATAATCCATGGAAAATAATCACAATTTAAATGAAATACGAAGAAATAACAGGAAATAGTCATATTTTATGGAATATGTTTAGAAATAACAGAAACAATAAGTAGTCACGGTAAAAAATAAGAAACCATGGGAAACAATCGGACACTTGGAGAAATAACAAGGGAAGCAATCGGGAAATTTATCAGAGATAATGAGAAAAATGTTGGATATCAATCGGGCGGGGTAATGAAATAAAACACCATGTCCGTCCGTAGTTATACGACTCCGACTTATTATCATTTGTTCCATATCAACATTTAATAAAGCACTAATTCAAGACGTGGTTTATACCTATTGTAGCAACAGGCAAGTAATCGTCACTTTCCGTCAATCAACTGCGTGGAGGACGTAAATATGACTGTGGAGGTAGCTATCCCGACTGTGAACAACATCCTTGGGGAGGGACCACACTGGGACGATCAGGAACAGAAACTCCTTTTCGTGGACATACTGGCCAACAAAGTGTACAAATGGGATCCTGTCACAAACAAACTGGACAGCATCACTTTAGGTGAGTCATAGATGACACGTCATAGACAAAACGCCACATTCTCTGTTAGGACAAGCGGTGTAACCGGTACAATGTCCCATCCTCTGTTAGGACAAGCGGTGTAACCAGTACAATGCCACATCCTCTGTTAGGACAAGCGGTGTAACCGGTACAATGTCCGTCCTCTATTAGGACAAGCGGTGTAACCGGTTTGCCGTGCAGGAAGGGTGTAAGAATTGTACCTGCTGCCCCCATTGCATGGCCGTAAGAGGCGACTAAACTTGGGATCTTATCTTTTCTCTTCTTTCTTAACAACTTTCTCCTTCCTAATGTCTCCCTTGACAATGCCTCACTTTTGGCCTTTAGTTGAGCGTTCGCCCCTGTGAGGAAGGCTTTGGGTTCTGTCCCATGGCTGAGACATACCAGAGTCTTTAAAAATGGTAGTTGCTGCTCCTGCTTAGCGCTCAGCATATTTCGAGTGGAACGACTGGTTCGCCTGTTGTCAGTATAATGTGACCGGGTGGGGTGTGCTGCTGGTTGTCTTCGGCAGTATGCTTCAGTGAGGTAGCACTATTAATCGGCAAAAGTTCCGGCCTATCACAAGAAGACTTAACACGAACATACCGCAGCCTCCCAAAACACACATACGCACTCACCACACGCATGCATGTCGCACTCACGGGAGGTCGTCCTTAAATGACCTTAGCTGTTAATAAGACGTTAAACAAAATAAACCAAACCAAACCAAAGTGTAACCGGTACAATGTCACATCCTGTGTTGTTACACGTGGTATACCTGGTTTAATCTCACATCCTCTGTTGGTACACGTGGTATAGCTGGTATAATGTCATATCCTCTGTTGGTACACGTGGTGTACCTGGTATTATCTCACATTCTCTGTTGGTACACGTGGTATACCTGGTACAATGTCACATCCTCTGTTGGTACACGTGGTGTGTCGGGTATTATCTCACATTCTCTGTTGGTACACGTGGTGTACCCGGTATTATCTCACATTCTCTGTTGGAACACGTGGTATACCCGGTACAATGTCACATTAGAGGGCTAGCGTTAAAGTGTCGGGACACCTGAACCACTCGGCCACCGCGGCCCCCTGTTGGTACAAGAGGTGTGCCAGGTATTACCCGGGACTGTAGTGGATTGATGAGAAGCATTGTGTTTCACGTTCCCATATCGCGGATAACAACGCCATACATGAAAATGAATGATCATTTCTGTCTGTCGTGTTTCAGAGGACACAATTGGAGCCGTAGTTCCGTGTAAGAAGGGTGGCTACTTGGTGGGGCTTGGTCGGACAGTAGCCCATTTGGATTGGTCATCTCAGAAAGTGACAAAGTTACAAGAAATACCACTCAATGGTACCAAAAATAGGTTTAACGACGCCAAGTGTGACCCGGTTGGAAGGTTCTGGACAGGTAAGACCACAGTTCTGATCAGCGATAGTTTGTATCTTTTGTCTTCTTAAATATAATCATCATCATTGGATGTCCTCAAAAATATCAATTACTTTCCATCCATATAGTAATGAGAGTCCAGAATGCAGTTTGATGTAAAAAAAAAATGGCGTTATGACATAGGTGGACTATCATATAAATTGTTTTATACACTAAAATCATTTTCTAGTCTGTCTGGTGTATGCCTTCATCTTCTTCCAGTGGTTAAATTATATTTAACAGGTAGTATGGGCCACCAGATCTCACAGAACCCTAACGTGTTTGAGCCTGAGAAAGGGGAGCTATACTGCTATGACACTGACGGGACCCTCCACAAACGAGTGGAGAAAGTGGGGATCTCGAACGGCCTGGTATGGACACAGGACAATCGCACTATGTATTACATAGACACGGTACCAGCCCAGGTCTACGGCTTCGACTACGACGTCCACAATGGAACCATCAGTACGTTTATATCAAAGTTTTATAAAATCAAAGTGCGCATAATTGCATAAACCAAATTGAAAGGATGGTTCAATGTTTTCATGCTTACTATAGCTACGTTAGTCACTGGTGATGGGGAGTCACAGCGGTAAGAAGTCGACAACATTGACGGTCATTAAAATATCCCTTTTATGCTACTATCTGTCTTACATACATTGCATGATGTACATTGTATATAACAGAATATCCAAACAAGGTCACGTATATACTTCCCTGTCATTATTCAGTCATGTTACAGCTTAATTGTCTAGCGTTCTATTAGTCTGTAGGAAATGATATGTTTACCAGAGACGTATATATCACATTACTAAGGATATACGGAGTAATACATTATTGTAAAAACTTTGTCAATACTCAATATGAAGTTAAAGTTTACACTGTAGTCTTCACCTGACTGTTAACCGATTGATGAGCAAGCCAAATCTACGCCATATGAATGTACAGTATGCATGTAGATTAATTCGTTAATTTATCGAAGCACCTCAATATATCAAAGATGTTTTTTCTTGCTATAACTTTGTATGACCTAAGTGAATGTTTTCTGGACATTCTATCTAAGTATTGTATCTGTTTTTCAGCAAAGTCCAATAGTCCTGTTATATAAGACATCTTAGGTTTCTTTCGCGATTTTTAACGTTTATTATCGGATATTTACATTGTTGTTACTTGTCGTATCTCAAAGTCTTATCCATAGTTGCAAAAAACACATAGCGAATCCCTAGAGATATCCGCCGGAATTTCCATGGTGGATAATTCAAATACACATACACTGTCAGCAAATGAATGATGCCAGCAAAGATGAATCTTTTATGAACGAAACTATTAACATACCTTTAT
Source organism: Pecten maximus (assembly GCF_902652985.1). Classification (NCBI taxonomy): domain Eukaryota; kingdom Metazoa; phylum Mollusca; class Bivalvia; order Pectinida; family Pectinidae; genus Pecten; species Pecten maximus. Next base: position 15,776,316 of record NC_047018.1, on the reverse strand, counting down.
TATTTGAAGTGAATTGATGAACTTTTAATGGTTCATATAAATAGCAAATACAGAGATATTTTACAAACCTATAAATCGTTGTTCTGATGCAGTTAAGCAAAACTAGCTTGACCAATTGTTAATATGCATCATAGCTAACCAATGGTTTTGCTGTTGACATTTAACTTGTTAGGCTGCTTGTTGATTTCGGCCAAACATGCTTAAAATGCAAGTTTCATGAGAACACATCAATCTCATGTGGATCAGCCATACTGCACAAAACCACCATGCCGTTACAGTCACTTTAGCAGGTAGTGCGAGTGTTTGTTTGACTAGATTTGACCTCATAAAAGCATAAGCATAGATTATCTTTCGATCCTGATATGCAAATGGCGGCTGTGAATTATATTGCACACAAATGGCATGTAGGGAGTCATTTCAATAACTAAAAATGCCCATATTGGATATTATTATGGAATCTGAGCACTGTAAGAGGAATGTTTTCGAGACAATATTAAGTTAAACAGTGGAGTTTAGGGGCTATTTTCAGAAATATGAATATTTTACCTCAAACTATGCGGTTGACCTATTTTCCTAAAGATTGGCTTCTTGCATTTCAAAGTCAAAGGAGAATCTATGTTGATGCTTTTATAAAGTCAAAGCTAGTCAAACAAACCCTCGCACTACCTGTTATAGACAATTGTGAGCATAAAAGTATGGTTGTTTTGTTCAATATGGCTGATCCACATGAACTTTCTGTGTACTCCAGAAACATTTTACGCATGCTTAGCCGAAATTAACAAGCAGCCAAACACATCAAATGTCAACAGCAAGACCAATGGTTAGCCATGATACATAATAACAATTGGTCATGTTACTTATGTTTAACTGCACCAGAAGTGATCAACAAGCTTGTAAAATATCACTGGAATTGCTATTTACATGACCCTTAACAATTTTCGAGTGGCATGTCCTCTCGCTAGTGTATTTATATGATTTTCAAACAACATATAGTGGCACAGTGAATGCTTTTGTTTATGACTCGCACAACTAAATCAGCCAATCAGCTGCTGTTACCCCCCTTAACCAAGTCCCTTATGAAAATGTGTTTCTGAGGTGTGAAGCTGTATTTTGAGTAATTAACATATGGACAAGGTACTTCCTATATACGAGAATAAAAAGCAATGGCTGAAAGACAAAAACATGAACTCCTACTAGGAAAAGAATGACGTGGGACTACGAGTGGGAAAAGGAAGTCGGGGATTCCCCATATGGGGGTTCCCCGTCCAATGTAAAATATGTGCTCTTATGTGCCATTAAACCTATTTAATAACATCATTTTTCAAGTAGCGAAAACTTCAAGCTTTAATTTGATGTTTTCACATCATTTGAACGAATGAGGGGGATAGAGTTACTAGTAATATAGTAAAGTATTCAGTTATGTGAGTCCATTACCGAGGGTTAAGTACAGATAGATTTTACTGCTACATGCTTACAAAAGTTAGGGAATGCGCTTAAAGATACTTAGTATGTCTCCTTAAAGTGTGTTATACAGGACGAATTACCATGCGATACAGGTTATTGATTTTGAGATTTGCTCTGTGTTTTGGTAGCTATCGATAAGACTTCGAGGTTCGACAAATAACAAAAATGTGAAAACTGACTTAAACAATCCACCTTTAAACGGGGGACTTGAATAGAAATTAGTTATTTTAATTTCCAAAACTTTTCTAATGCATATTATTTTCATACTAACACGCCTGAGATCATTTAACTTAAACCCTTCTGATAAACTGGTGTTCCTGTTTATCACACTTACATTATATAAAATTACGTCTGCAGCAAACAGACGTGTTGTCATTGACTACGAGAATTATGACGACGCTGACTCTATGGGACACCCGGATGGAATGACAAGTGATGTCGATGGAAACCTTTGGATCGCCAACTGGGGATTCGGGAAAATCATTTGTTTTGATCCTAATTCAGGTAATTGAGTGTGATTATCATTAAATACCTTAACACTGCGGTTTTAACAGGTCCAGTACGACCTGCCCATTGACCTTTATAGTTCGAAAATGTATACAGTATATTTCCATAAGTTACATTTTATTGTCGATAACGATAAATAGTTACTTCGCGATACACGTGCAGTTTTTGGTGTGCCACCACGACAGTCGCAGGATGGTAAATAGAAATATATTTTGTTTACATTTCGCAGTGTCTGTCATAGCCCGAGTTTCCTCTGGCCCTGACACCATATGTATGTCTGGTATAACATCTAGGTGCTTTATTACGTCCGTATAGACCCTCGCTTTACGCTAGTGAAAATTTCATACTTGACTCAACGCCATATTGCTAACTATGTAGGTCGCGGGCGGCCTAATTACCCTAACCAGACGCGAGGCAGCGAGAGAAAAAAATACATATATTTTTCCGCTTATAATTTATAAATAATGAATTTCTGAATAAAATATAACAGCTTTGGGAATTAATAAGCTTAGTTTTCTTGATTTGAACTATGTAAGAAGAAAAACACAATCTTGTCGGTCCACTGCGTTCTGCTTCGGGTGGTTAATCACATAAAATGGCGGGTCAACAGTATGAAATTTTGACTAGCGTAAAGCGAGGGTCTCCGGGGTAAATAAACATCTCTCATTTATGCATACATGTAATGGTAGGTGTTGTGTTACACCCGATTTTATTGTATTTGCACCAAATTCTTAGTGACACCAAACGGTGTCGGATAAACGGTGTCGGATAATTCCACGTTTTCATATTTTAATAGTGCGCTCTAGCCCTACACTAGACCACAGGCGCTTGCATAGAAAATGAGGGGAAAAAAATGATATCAGTGGTATGAGTACTAGGTGCTTAACGATTACACATACCACTGTCATATAATTTTTTTTTTTGGAAAATCACGTTTTCTATGCAAGGGCCTGTGCACCAGACATGGTGTCAGGGCCAGAGGAAACTGGCAATATGCTGTCAGCTAACGTTATACGTAAATTCTCCAACACTGCTACAGAGAATTAAGGGCTTCCCATACAAAATGCCGTTGAGACGAGGGATCCGTGCATGTGTCTTGCATGTGCATGTGTATTGGGAAAATATATACGAAAACTTGTTTGGAAACTTAACAATACACAAACTTCAAACTTAACTACATGTATAGGTCTACTTACAGTTAGTTCACTGCAACCGGATATCATGCATCGTGTCTAACAAACGGGTTTGTAGGCAGAAAGTTTGTCGTTCCCATCTTCCCGGTACATTTCTACGGAAGCACAATCAAAACAAAAAGTGAAAATATTGTAATATTAATTAATGGAAACCAGAATTAATGCACATTTAAAATTAAGTATCCAGAAATATAGATATAACCTACATATATTGTTATCAATCATTTTATAGGAGAAAAGTGTGTCGTTGAACTTTTGTTTCTAAGAGGAAGATCATCAATCCTAGAAAAATCAAAAAGGGCAAAAAGATATGGGAAAACCAGTTCAGAAAGTTTCGAGAACAGTTGGGGTCGTAACCAATGTCAGCAAACGTACACAATCTGTATACAATCACAAGAAAATGAATAAAAAGTTGAGTCGAAATTGTAGCCTCAGAGTTGCCTCAATTGAAGTATGATGTACCGACTGAGTACGCCTGACATGATCTTGAGTGGTACATCCCACCACATTATTGGAGGAAACAAATAATCCTTATTGGACAAGACTTTTGTGACGAGTCATCCGAAATATTCATGACCACATAACAGCACTTTTCGACCGCCCTCTTAATTAATTTTAAATGCTCAAACGATGCTTTTCTATTCAAATACCTTTGAATTACTTAATTATACACTTCGTGTTAATTGATACTATTCCACTCAGGATTATAGAATTCTTATTACACTGGTTGTCACCCGATATCGCCATTGCTACCCGCTGCCCGTATTTGTGGCCGAATTTTGTGCAACAAAAACGTTTGCTTCATGTAGCACGCGCTGTCATCGCGCCATTTTAACGTCCACTGTTACTTTCTTAATATTATATGAGGCTATTTATTTATAACCATCTGTACACCACCTAAGATGATGTTTTCTTATTCATTTTTAACAGGCCTACGGCGAATAACTTATCGACCGAAGGGAGTTTAACACAAACTTTATATGTCTATATGTGATTGTAATTTATTTGTGTCTCGACCAATTAATGTATATATATCCTGGCGCAAGAAATCATAATGCTTCGTAAAGTGAGTATTATAAACATAAAATTATCTATTTTAGGAAAGAAACTGAGGACGGTTCAAATCCCGGCCATGCGAACAACATCATGCTGTTTTGGCGGGAAGAATTTGGATGAATTGTACGTCACGTGTGCTAAACAAGGAGCAACAGACGAAGAACTCGCAGCATATCCAATGACAGGGTCAATATTTAGGGTCACGGGTTTGGGCACCAAAGGGCTTCCAGCCAATGTATATGAAGGATAACAGTTGTGACAAACTTCCATCCACAATCAATCTCAGTTCCTGTTGTTAGAGTAAAACTGCAATCTGATTAAAATAATACTAGTAATTTCCTCTCCTCTACGATACACTACAATAAAAGCAGTGTATCGTAAAGGAGCGGAAATAAAAAAAAAAAGTCTATCTTTAATTAGATTGAGGAAAAACTGGGAAGTGTAAGAAATTTAAATACAATGTACATGTACAAGGTAATAAAAACTATTTCTCGCACACCTATATCGAATTGTTAGCGGTCCTTTCACCAAAATAAAACTTACTTATAAGATATTAGATACAGGCATACTTGTTTATTTGAAATATTTTATTGCCAAAAATGAAAATGGACTAGAGACGAGTTTTTTTTTACAACTTACGAGCTCCTCTCCATAAATACAACATATACAATTACATTCACATTCATTAACATTAACACCGTTAGAGATTTTCGCAAAGTGCAACCTCTAAATCACCCTTTTCAACGGAGTATCTGGAATCATTAGAATGGAGTAAATCATTATTCACCTAAAAAGCCCTATGCATCTGATTGATTTTAACAATTCCTTTAATAAAACGTTGATTTATTGTCGGGGAAAGGCCCAACTACGGCGTTTTTGGCTATATAATCGAACACAGCAAAATCTACATAAATGAGTTAATTTCCTATCCAAAAAGTCTCATTTCATAATTCTTAAGTTGGATACAAGGTCGCACTTTTCGAAAAAAAATACGTGATTTAAGGAGAGATAGGAACGAAAGTAGAGAGAGTACCGATTCGATGCAGAATGTAAAGGGTTCAAAACATCACATAATTATGGTCAAATTTAGGCATTCTTTATCACTCTTATTTCTTTAAAAATGGTGATAAAATGAAAATAATATATTTGAGAACTCGCCCTTCAAATCACTTGGCCGTTCGCCATCTTTGCACGGTCCCAAGATTTTTCGCCTCACAGACTACTGTACAGACTAGTGTACAAGCCCAGTTTCAAATTGGCTTTAGAAGCAAATCGTTTGTAAGTGCTTTTGGTAGCCTCTGTAGTCCTACATTTGCGAATAAGCCAAACATATCCATACACAAGAATATAGCGCCCTTTTTGTGTCAAAAATGAAAAAAAGTAAAATTTTTGGGGAAAAGGCCACAATATCATTTTTAAATCCCCATTGTTACAGAGTCAGCGAGCCCCTAATCGCGGTCAAGACACACATTAACAAACATTTACACTACCATAATTATTATTGACAGATATTTAAAAATAACACAACACTGTGTAAACCAGAAAACAAAAAGAGCAAACAGAAAAACCACGTATAGATATAGGGAATAGGAATAAATCTCCAATACAATGTCATTGTATCTTAATTCATATAAGGTCTCGTATCATTATTTTATACCAAAAATGGGGTTTCGTTCAGCTGAAACTCTTTTAAGTAAGTATTCTTAGTGGAATATATATATATATAAAAAAAGTTGTTTACCCATTTTTTACCTTAAATAATACATTTGTATTTTTAAGAAAACAAATTCTAACTTGCAATATTTATATAAATGTTATCCATACATATTGTAAGCCTATCACCAAACATTTCTAGTTTTTGATCTACATTCGTAATAATTAACTGGCCAATCAGCGGCCGCCCAAAACCATAACCTTGGCTAAATGTTACGTTAACAGGGGACGTCCCAAAAGTCTTATATTCAATTATATTTGGATATATTAAATGGTATTTGTTCCGTTCTTTGTTTCGCTCAGCACAGACAACCATGTTGCATATGATTCCCGCCATTCGACTGACTTTATTTCAGCTCATCATTGATCATGACTCATGTTTATAAACATACCAGTGACTTGGTAAGACTACATTGCAGAATATATCACATCCTTCTCTTTAAAAAAAAAAAAAGAAAAAAAAAGAACATTATTGAATATTTCTTAATGTTATGTAAATTAAAATTATCACAAAGGATCAATGATGGGATAATATGATGTAAGTAAATATCACTGCCTTATAATTTGCATATATTTCAATAATTCAAATCTTCAAAGTTGCAATGAAATAGTCATTTTACGATGTGTTCAAAGATACAAAATGTAATCTGCATTGAATAATCTGCAATTATGAAATAAATTTGGTATGGAATACTCATTATTTTAATAAACTAGGACTATGAGAAAAGTCTCTGGCTAGAAATCTTAATGTGACTTGCTTAAACACACAATTAAATGTTTATGAAATATTGTCATCAAAACAACACTACACTTTGGACAATTAACACATAACAGTTCATTTTGATTGTTTTTAACGCCGAAACAAACACATATATTTACAAGTTCATAGGGTTTCGGGATTTCACAACGCGGCCTGATTTGGTCACCACAGGTGTGCAGGTGTCTCAAGATTGGGAAGGGGTTCCGCCAAGTATGGAGGCGGTGCCACATGTGGTTCCAAATCCTGTCCATAGACTTTGGTGCATGGGACTGGATCCCTCTGGGCAGGGATGTTGGATGAGTTGGTGGGGCGGAGGTGCAATCGATTCCTCCTGAGTCTGCGACAGGACGCGGACTCTATAACATAACCTTGGCGCCACATGTTTTTTACAACCGTTGCGGGAACCCATTGTCCTTGGTGTTTCGCAACCACTTTTTCTCCTGGGAACAAATTTCGAAGATGTGGTCCAGCATGTTGGTCATGTTGTTGTTCTTGGCGAGCCTTTCGCGTCTTCAGGCGTTCGTGGATGTCAATGAATTCAATTAGATCTGCTGATACAGTAGCCCACGGACAGTTTGGGGTCTCGGTTCCTATCAGTGGCTCTTTTGGGGTTATCCTTTAGAGTAGCAGCACATTTGCTACATTTGCTGATGAACTCTTCTATTTCCACAGCCATCCCTGGCCAAAATAGTGCCTCTCTTAGGAGACTTTTGCATTTCCCAATGCCTAGATGCGAGTAGTGAATGCGATCGATCATGCTCTTTCTAAGTGTTGCTGGAACCACAACTTTGTTTCCTTTGAAGACTATTCCATCGTTACATGAGATTTTATCTCTGAATGGCCAGTACTCGTGAAGCTCCTTTAGTGTGTCCTTTTTTAAACTCTGACCAGCCTGAATTCACAACACTTTGAAGTATTGGAAGCATTTCGTCCGATTTTGGTGCATTTTGGAATTCGCTATGCCTATCTGCCGACATCGGTAGATACGTGACAGAGTTAATAGCCAGGTCAGAGATAAGGTCATCACCCGAGTCCTGTACGAATGCTCTGCTGAGTGTGTCAGCCAAATACATAGTCCTGTCTGGTTTATACTACACCACCAGGTCCTTCTGCTGCACAGACAACAGGATTCTCTGTAGACGTGCTGGGGCTTGGTACAGCGGCTTGCGGAAGATTAATTATAGGGGCTTTGGTCACTTTCTACAGTGACTGTCCTTCCAAATATATATTGATGAAACTTTATGCAACCAAATGCAATCGCTAGTGCCTCCTTCTCAATTTTGGCATAGTTCTGCTGACACTTTGTCAGAGCGCGCGACGAGTACGCAATAAGTTGGTCATTTTGAATGACCGCCATTCCCAGACCTTTCGAACTTGCATCCACTGTAAGTGTTTCCGGTTCTTTCGGATTGAAATATCTTAGTACTGGTGCTTTCGACACAAGTTGTTTGAGTTTGTTTGAAGCAAAGTTCTTGTGTTTCATCCTAGTGCCACCGTGTCCTTTGCTAGAAGCTCACGAATTGGGGCACTTATTTCTGATAGATTTGACAGGAATTTGGCCAAATATTGTATGAAACCCATGAAGGTTTGTAGTTCGGTAACATTGCTTGGACGTGCCATTTCGTCAATGGCTTGTCACTTTTTCTTTGTCAGGCTTAACGCCTTCTGATGTCAATATATGTCCAACATAGGTCACGCTTTCTTTTCTGAATTGACATTTTCCTGGGCTGAGTTTGAGGTTATACTCACACACCCTTTCCGGTACACGTTTGACGGCGTTGAGGCATATCTTTTCCCCATACAATGAGATCGTCTATTATGGCTTCGCATCCGTCAATGTCTTGTACCATGTCCGTTATTATTCGCTGGTAGACCTCTGATGCTGATTTAATGCCGAATGGTAATCGCGTGAAGCTATATCTTCCATATAGATTGTTGAACATAGCTTTGAACGTTTGCCACTCAGAGCGATTTGCCAGAATCCTGATGTGACATCAAGCTTGGAAAACACGTTCACATCAGGCATTTGCTGGATCACATCCTCAATGGTCTTCAATGGATAATATTCTCTTCGTATTGGTGTTTTGGGATCTTTAGGATATATGAATATCCTCATACCTCCATTCGGTTTCATTACAGTTACCATTGAGTTTACCCACGGTGTAGGCTCTTTTTGCTTGACAATGACGCCGTTAACAGTTCAACTGCGCCGCTATCTGAGCTGTACTCGTCATCTACCACATGAACCTTCTTTCCATTGTGACATGAAGATTTCTTCTGTTCTCTATTACGACTTTCTTTATTTCGACAAAGTTTTTTCAAAATGGTTAGGCTTACCACAGCTTCTACAGGTTTGTATATATGCTGGGCATTTTTCTGGTGGATGGTTGTACCCACATCTGCTACACAGCTGTTTTGAGGATTTCTCAGGACGGCGACTTTGGTGCGAAGGTTTCCGATTGACGCGTTTTGTTTTAATTGCGTTGACCTTTGGATCTTCATCTACGGATTGTGACATTGAGTTTACCTGTGTCGTTGCGAGTTCATTAAGTCTAACTGTTTCCACCGCTTTTGTTCCGACCCAAGATTGATCAGTTTCTAGCCGATTTTATGACATTATATTCCGATGACAATTCTGTCACGGATTATCATATCTTTCATGTTCTCACAATCTCTCACTAAAAGTTTCAGATCAGTTACAAATTAATTGAAAGTCTCTTTTTTGAGAGTTGAATTTGTATCTGTTGTAGATCGTGTTTGTGCGAGGTTTCAAATAATCACCAAATTTTGTATAATAATTTGCGAGAACTTTCTTATCTGCATCACTAAAGTTCCATGTTTGGTAGATATTTCTGTCCTTTTCGCCGACCCTGATAATTACATAGGAACATGTTTCAACTTCTGACTTACTCTTGAACGGGCCTGTGAATATGAACTCCACATGGTTTTTGAACGAAGTTTTCAACGAATTGTGATTACCTTTATATGATTAATAATTGATATTTATATGTACAAATATCATTAAATTGGAATGGCCATTGTTCATAAGGTTATATTTGTTAAATATGCACGCAATGATATGAAAAAATACAAAATAAAAATTGTTTTACCGTTATATCCCTTTAAATAGAAGGTGCTTCACAATGACATAGGGTTGTAACGACGACATATGGACTGTTGGTTAGTCGTTTACTTATATTTTTAATCAGTGTTCAGTGAGAAAACGTCTTTATACTTGTCACACTATCCAATACACAGAAGTTTTCTGAAAAGTATTGCTCAGAAACGTTGGCTTAACCATATATATATATCTATATATATATAAGGGTCAAAGAAGTAATATGAACAGTATAATCCAGATAACACTGGATCCTCACATAAATGTATGGAGGATACGAATTACTTGTAATGATTATATGGGGCAAAGAAGTAATTCAAACAGTGTAAACAATAAGGTTTGTTAAATTTTCGAGGCAATCCGCCCCTTTATCAAAACACAAAAAAATTACCAAAATACAATCACATAATATATATAAGAAGTACTGGAAATACAATAAAATACAATAAGAATAATGTTTTAGTAACTGGAGAAACCACAATGAACCCTTCGGCAAAAGTGGGCCGAAGGCGGATACTAGCGTGACTGCATCATGTTCAACACTAAAACGCTATGCGACCAACGGCAGAGATATTTTGAATTACCCCGCACGTAAAGTATATCGAAGAGTTCAAAGACGATTCGTCCCTAAATACTGCTAGTGGACGACATTGCATTCATATAAAAAATGTTGCATTATCGTCTCTACAGTGATTGATTAAATATCGTGTACAAAGTCTGAAAAACTTTAGAAAAATATGTTTTAGATCATTAGAATTATAGAGAGTGGTGTGAAAAAACTACTACAAATATTTATCAAGACTGAAAATATAAGAAATACGATGCCCTGGTAAATGGCATCTTTGTTTTAAAACCAAGTGATTCCAAATCTTGCACACCGTCCCTAAACCCTCGATGAACAATGGCATTGTCATCTTTCACTAGTCAGGAGAGACTATCCCTGATAATTCCGCTTCTGCTGGCCTTAGTCGGAGACTCTTTGGTGCATGTGATCAGAACTCTTAGGAATAAAGACATTTCGGAGAACACTGTGTTGTACTTCAAAATGTTTTCTCTTGTAAGATGTTCACGTACAAGGAACAATGGAATAATAGTTATCTATAATGTTTTTACTACAGAACGAAATGTTTTCGATATATTGGAAACTGACATGTTAAACAGTGTTTCCATGATTTGTCTGTCTCCACTTTTACCCAAAACAATTCCATGGTTGCAAAATTCCCAATGATTATTTTTTTCTATCACTGTACCTTTAAAATTCCCCAATGTTTCACAAACACAGTCATATAAAAGATAAACAGGTTATGTAGGTTAAACAGTTATTATGTGCAGGTCTTTTAGATATCGCTACAGACTAGTAGTTGTCAGGTACGCATCATAACAGTAGTGACCAGGTACGGATTATAACAGTCGTGACTAGGTACGGATCATAACAGTAGTTGTCAGGTACGGATCATAACAGTAGTGGTCAGGTACGGATCATAACAGTAGTAGACCAGGTACGGATCATAACAGTAATGGTCAGGTACGGATCATAACAGTAGTGACCAGGTACGGATCATAACAGTAGTGACCAGGTACGGATCATAACAGTAGTGACCAGGTACGGATCATAACAGTAGTGGTCAGGTACGGATCATAACAGTAGTGACCAGGTATGGATCATAAAAGTAGTTGTCAGGTACGGATCATAACAGTAGTGACCAGGTATGGATCATAACAGTAGTGAACAGGTACGGATCATAACAGTAGTGGTCAGGTACGGATCATAACAGTAGTGACCAGGTACGGATCATAACAGTAGTGACCAGGTACGGATCATAACAGTAGTGGTCAGGTACGGATCATAACAGTAGTGGTCAGGTACGGATCATAACAGTAGTGACCAGGTACGGATCGTAACAGTAGTGACCAGGTACGGATCATAACAGTAGTGACCAGGTACGGATCACAACAGTAGTGGTCAGGTACGGATTATAACAGTAGTGACCAGGTACGGATCATAACAGTAGTGGTCAGGTACGGATCATAACAGTAGTGACCAGGTACGGATCATAACAGTAGTGACCAGGTACGGATCATAACAGTAGCGGTCAGGTACGGATCATAACAGTAGTGGTCAGGTACGGATCATAACAGTAGTGGTCAGGTACGGATCATAACAGTAGTGGTCAGGTATGGATCATAACAGTAGTGACCAGGTACGGATCATAACAGTAGTGACCAGGTACGGATCATAACAGTAGTGACCAGGTACGGATCATAACAGTAGTGGTCAGGTACGGATCATAACAGTAGTGACCAGGTACGGATCATAACAGTAGTGACCAGGTACGGATCATAGCAGTAGTGGTCAGGTACGGATCACAACAGCAGTGGCCAGGTACGGACCATAACAGTAGTGGTCAGGTACGGATCATAACAGTAGTGGTCAGGTACGGATCATAACAGTAGTGACCAGGTACGGATCATAACAGTAGTGACCAGGTACGGATCATAGCAGTAGTGGTCAGGTACGGATCACAACAGCAGTGGCCAGGTACGGACCATAACAGTAGTGGTCAGGTACGGATCATAACAGCAGTGGCCAGGTACGGATCATAGCAGTAGTGGCCAGGTACAGATCATAACAGTAGTGGTCAGGTACGGATCATAACAGTAGTGGTCAGGTACGGACCATAACAGTAGTGGTCAGGTACGGATCATAACAGTAGTGACCAGGTACGGATCATGACAGTAGTGGTCAGGTACGGATCATAACAGTAGTGGTGAGGTACGGATCATGACAGTAGTGACCAGGTACGGATCATAACAGTAGTGGTCAGGTACGGATCATAACAGTAGTGACCAGGTACGGATCATAACAGTAGTGGTCAGGTACGGATTATAACAGTAGTGACCAGGTACGGATCATAACAGTAGTGACCAGGTACGGATCATGACAGTAGTGATCAGGTACGGATCCATAACAGTAGTGGTCAGGTATGGATCATAACAGTAGTGACCAGGTACGGATCATGACAGTAGTGACCAGGTACGGATCATAACAGTAGTGGTCAGGTATGGATCATAACAGTAGTGGTCAGGTATGGATCATAACAGTAGTGACCAGGTACGGATCATGACAGTAGTGGTCAGGTACGGACCATAACAGTAGTGACCAGTTACGCAAAAACCTTGCGTAACTTTACGCCATATCAACCCTGTCGTAACTTACGAAAACAATTTAAAATCGTGCGCAGGCATGCCCTTTTGAAAATGACGTCGTACTCATTTACAAATTAGCATAAGAGAACGACTATGCCTTGTGAGCGATTGTTTCGAGGTGGAAACCGGGATTTGAAAGTCGAGGAGGGATGCTGGTGTAACGTTGAAAATCTTCCCCCGTGGAAAATGGAACCCGGTTCCATTTTCAACGTTGAAAATGGAACCGGAATGCCGTGGAAACTGAACCTCCTGTTGAAAATGTACCCCATCAGGTCTCTCTTTTCCACGTGTAGCCTGTTGAAAACGGAACCCATTGAAAAGTGAGCCACATGTACATGTTGCTCTGAATAACAGCACTGTTATATAAAATACAAGTCTGTATACAATTAAACAAGCATACAATTTTGATCGATATTGATTAACAATATCGATCTTTGGTGACCCATATAATGACCTTTGGTATATCTTCAAACTGTAGTATAATATGCATATAAAATGTATACAATATTGATTAACATTGATAAAACATTTGGCCTTTGACCTTTGGTGACCCATATTATGACCTTTGGCATAACTTATCACTATGATAAATTATTCATCTAACACGTACACGATATTGATCGACACAGATTGACAATTGACCTGTGACCTTTAATGACCAATATTATGACCTTTGGCATAACGTATCACTGTTATCAGATATGCATATGACATGTAAACGATATCGATCGGCATTGGTTGATAATTTGACCTTTGACCTTTGACCTTTGACCTTTGGTGAGCCCATATAATGACCTTTGGTATATCTTCAAACTGTAATAGGATATGCATATAAAATGTACACAATATTGATCAGCATTTTAACTTTGACCTTGTGTGACCTATATTATGACCTTTGGTATAACTTATCACTATGATAAGATATTCATCTAACACGTACACGATATTGCTCGACACTGATTGACAATTTGACCTTTGACCCTTGGTGACCCATATAATGACCTTTGGTATATCTTCAAACTGTAGTATAATATGCATATAAATGTATACAATATTGATCAACATTGGTAAACAATTTAACCTTTGACCTTTGGTGACCCATATAATGACCTTTGGTATATCTTTAAACTGTAGTATAATATGCATATAAAATGTATACAATATTGATCAACATTGATTAACAATTTGACATGTGACCTTTGGTGACCGGTATAATGACATTTGGTATAAATTATGACTGATATAAGTTATGCATATATGTAACATGTACAAGATATTGATCGACATTGATTGACGATGTGACCTGTGACCTTTGGTTACCTATATAGTAGCCTTTGGTTTATCTTCAAACTGTAATAAGATATGCATATAAAATGTATACGATATTGATCGATATTTACCTTTGACCTTGGTTGACCCATATAATGACCTTTCGTACAAATTCAAACAATAATAAGATAATCATGTGTATTATATTCATCGACATGAATAAACAATTTCTCCTATTAAGCGTTCGTTTTTTTGTTTGTTTTTGTTTAGTTTTTTGTTGTTTTTAGTTGTTTTTTTTTTCATAAACCGAGATCCGCTGTAACATTTGAATATGAAGCCGGTGTCATTTTAAACATATGATATGGAAATGGGTCAGTATGTTATGAGGTCCATTTTCAACGTTTAACATGGAACCGGGGTCATTTTCAGCAAATGATATGCAAATGGGTCAGTATGTTGTGGGGTCCATTTTCAACGCTAAATATGGAACTGGGGTCATTTAAAAAAAATGATATGGAAATGGGTCAGTATGTCGTGGGGTCCATTTTTAACGTTGAATATGGCACACGTTCAATTTCCCTTCGGGCAGGTGAGCTAAAAACGTTTAATACAATGGAAATATTGAAACATACTATTGATAGTATTAAGTTTTAAACGTTTAGATGTGAATCAACATTGCATATAAAACAAAAAAATAAGAAAGAAAGACTATCATCAGGTTATATAAAAGTAAACATTGTATATAATCACATCATTGACATCACTCTATATTTCTCTATATCAAGTCTTTTCTAACCAGGAAAAATAATGTTAACTTTAAAAACTTTTAATTCAAAAGGAGTACATTTAAATGGTAAAAGACTCTTAGAAGGTGTGAACTTTAAATTACTCCCTCTGTTCCAATAGTGTGGGGACTGATAATCCATCAACTTCGCTAGCCAAGGGTGTTCAATACGATACTCTCCTTTTCAGTGAAAAGGAGAGTATCGTATTGAACACCCTTGGTTAGCGAAGTTGATAATCCATATGCCGTCAAGAACAATATGATAATGATTGAATAGAAGTAAAACCCCACTTACTCGAACCCGGTTTACTCGAATACCCTCAATCGTCGAACATTTCCTTTTGTCCCGACAGAGTTCATACGTATTAAATCTACCTCGAATTACTCGAATACTATGTATTCCCCGAACCACGATCAGGTCCGCACGAATTCGAGTAAGTGGGGGTTTACTATGGGGCGCCGTTTTACTATTTATTAACAAAACTGGATATCCATAATTCGAATTTTTGATATCCATAATTCATTTTTGGATATCCAAAATTCGAATTTATGATATCATTTAATAATTTTGGATATCCAATATTAACTTTGGATATCCAAAATTCGAATTATGGATATCCAAAAATGAATTATGGATATCCAAAATTCGAATTATGGATATCCTAAATTCAAAGCATTTTAAGATATCATAAATTCGAATTATGGATATCCAAAATTCATTTATGGATATCCAAAATATCCAAATATCATTTCTTGATATCATTAAATCGAATTTTGGATATCTTAAAATGCTTTGAATTTAGGATATCCATAATTCGAATTTTGAATATCCATAAATCGGGGAAATGTTAATATTTTACTGTCTAATGATTTCTCCCTGCTACATCCAGTTCCCGCGGGCGCGTTTTTTCGTAGGATCGGAAGTCCTCGGACTTCACTATACGAATCAATGCGAATCCAAGATGGAGCGAATGGTGTCAAGTGCTTTAAGAGCATTAGACAGTGAAATCGACAGAGAACCTATAGCTAGCAGTAGCACCCTAAGTAGTAACTTTTGGTAAATGTTGTATGTAAGGGCCTAACTGTCTGGGGAAGTTTGTCCTTTGGAACTCCTCTGCTGTATTCTATTTCGTAAACGTTGTTTCCGGTCCATTACGCGTATTTACAAGTTCGTAACAAGGGTCGGTTTTGACCGGTAGTAGTGCCGGGAGCAATCCAATTTGATAACACTGAGCATTTTTGGATATCACAAAATCGAATTATGGATATCAAAAAATGCATGGAATTTAGGATATCCATAATTCGAATTTTGGATATCCAAAAATGAATTATGGATATCCTAAATTCGAATTATGGATATATCCAAAAATGAATTAAGGATATCCAAAATTCGAATTATGGATATCCTAAATTCAAAACATTTTAAGATATCCTAAATTCGAATTATGGATATCCAGAAATGAATTATGGATATCCTAAATTCGAATTATAGATATCCAGTTTTGTTAATAAATAGTAAAACGGCGCCCCATAGTTTACTGTATATCAATGTGCATTATAGATACACTTTGCAACAGAAGCTTTCATAAACTTTTGCATCAAATAAATTTAAACTGTCATGACATTATTGCTCAATAAGAAATAACCATTTCTCTTTTTTTTTAGTCCAAGCACCAAAAAACCACAAGAAATATATAATGGGCAATATCATAGATTTAGAATATGAGACATTGCGTCAGCAGTGGCGTCATTGGTAACTACAGTATACATTGTATACATGTCTGGTAAATGAGATATGAAGTCATCGTTACATTCATTAAGTATGGAAAATGATGTCATAAGTAATTATATATATACATTGTATAACATGGGACATATCAACATCGATAACTGTGTAGCATAATTATGCTATGTTAAATCACCAGGAAACAACAATGCTCAAGAACTGGCATTGTCGTCTACGAAGATATGGCGACGGTTATCAGTAATTATGCACAATTTGAGACCTGATGTCATTGGTTACTACAAAGCATGCGAGACATGATGTCAAAAGTAATAGAAATAAACTGAGCAGGAGCTCTGATAGATATACCCCATACCCCCACAAAGTGGTCTTGAGTGATCTGTGGTCCTATAATGGACCCCACAACATATTGACCCATTTCCATATCATTTTTAAAAAGTAACCCCGGTTCCATATTCAACGTTGAAAATGGACCCTACAACAAACTGACAAATTTCCATATATATTTTTTTTAAATTGACCCCGGGTCCATATTCAACGTTGAAAATGGACCCCGCGACATACTAACCCATTTCTATATCATTTGCTGAAAATGACCCCGGTTCCATATTCAACGTTGAAAATGGACCCCACGACATACTGGCCAATTTCCATATTATTTACTGAAAATGACCCCGGTTCCATATTCAACGTTGAAAATGGACCCCACGACATACTGACCCATTTCAATATACATATATGTTTTAAATGACGCGGTTCCATATCAACGTTGAAAATGGACCCCACAACATACTGACCCATTTCCATATTATTTACTGAAAAATGACCCCGGTTCCATATTCAACGTTGAAAATGGACCCCACAATAAACTGACCCATTTCCATATCATTAGTTTAAAATGACCCCGGTTCCATATTCAACGTTGAAAGTGGACCCCACGACATACTGACCAACTTCCATATTATTCACTGAAAATGACCCCGGGTCCATATTCAACGTTGAAAATGGACCCCACGATATACTGACCCATTTCCATATCATTTCCTGAAAATTACCCCGGTTATTAGATTTTCAAAATGACACCAGTTCCATATTCAAACGTAACAGTGGATCTTGGTTAATGAATAAATTACCGAAAACATAATTGGACAAATCTATGTTGATCAATATCGTATACAGGTTTTATGTAGCTTATGATAGTTAATATTTATACAATATGTCATTATATATGTCACCAAACTTCAAAGGTCAATGTCGATTAACATCGTATACGTAAGAGTATGCATATCAAATAACGGTTTGAAGTTTATACCAAACGTCATTAAAATTGACACCAAAGGTCACAAATCAGATTCTTCAAAAATATGTACCAACGTCGTGAACATGCCATATGCGTATATAGTTAAAAATTACACAATAGGTCATTTTATGGGTCACAAAAGATCATAAGTAAAAATGTTTATCAATGTCGATCTATATCGTTTTCATGCTATGTGAATATTATATAGCAGTGATAAGTTATACCAAAGTTTATTAAATGGCTTACCGAAGGTCAAAGGTCAAATTGTGTTTCAATGTTGATCAATATCATATACATTTCATATGTATAACCTATTACAGATTGAATGTATACCAAAGGTCATTATATGGCTCACCAAAGGTCAAAGTTCAAAGTGTGTATCAATGTCGATCAATATCGTGTACATATTAAATGAATATCATATAACAGTAATGAGTTATAGCAAAGGTCATTATATGGGTCACAATAGGTCACAGGTCAAATTGTTAATCAATGTCGATCAATATCGTGTTCATGTTACATGAATATCTTATAACAGTGTTAAGTCATTTCAAAGGTCATTTTATGGGTCACCAAGGGTCAAAGGTCAAATTATTAATCAATGTCGATCGATATCGTATACATCCCATATACATATTATATTTCAGTTTGAATATATACAAAAGGTCATTATATGGGTCACCAAAGGTCACAGGTCACATGATTAATTAATTTGGACCAATGTCGTATACATTTCATATGCATAACTTATAACGGTGATGAGTTATACGAAAGGTCATTATCTGGGTCACCAAAGGTCAAAGGTTGAATTATGTACCAATGTCGATCAATATCGTGTACATGTTAAATGAATATCTTATAACAGTAATGAGTTATAGCAAAGGTCATTATATGGGTCATAAGAGGTCTCAGGTCAAATTGTTAATCAATGTCGATCAAAATCGTGTTCATGTTACATGAATATCTTGTAACAGTGTTAAATTATTTAAAAGGTCATTTTATGGGTCACCAAGGGTCAAAGGTCAAATTATAAATCAATGTCGATCAATATCGTATACATCCCATATACATATTATATTTCAGTTTGAATATATACAAAAGGTCATTATATGGGTCACCAAAGGTCACAGGTCAAATTATTAATTAATGTGGACCAATGTCGTATACATTTCATATGCATAACTTATAACCAAAGGTCAAAGGTTGAATTGTGTACCAATGTCGATCAATATCGTGTACATGTTAAATGAATATCTTATAACGGTAATGAGTTATAGCAAAGGTCATTATATGGGTCACTAGAGGTCACAGGTCAAATTGTTAATCAATGTCGATCAATATCGTATACATGCACTATGCATATCATAATTTAGTTTGAATATATACCAAAGGTCATTATATGGGTCACCAAAGGTCACAGGTAAAATTCTTAATTAAAGTGGACCAATGTCGTATACATTTCATATGCATATTTTATGACGGTGATAAGTTATACCAAAGGTCATTATCTGGGTCACCAAAGGTCACAGGTCAAATTGTTAATTAATGTCGACCAATGTCGTATACATTTTATATGCCTATTTTAAAACAGTGTAAAGTTATACGAAAGGTCATTATCAGGTTCAATTAAGGTCACGGGTCAAATTATCAATCAATGTCGATAAATGGTATACATGTATAGGGACATCTTATTTAAAGCGATGCTTATGGTCATTATCTGGGTCACCAGATGTCACGAGTTAAAGTGTTAATCAATGTACATAATTATTATATACATTTTATATACACTTCTCATAACAGCCTAATGTGATATCAAAGGTCACCTAAGGTCACGGGCCATTTTTATTTTACCATTGCCCTTCAATATCGTTTATACATTGTAGCATGTAAGCATATCTTATCGCAACGTCTATGACAATATTAACTGGTACGATATTCATCGGGGTCCATTTTCAACGGGTATGTAAAGAAAATTTAATATTTGGTTCCATTTTCCACGGCATCCCGGTTCCATTTTCCACGGGGGTCCATTTTCAACGTTACACCGGCAAAATGCACATTGTCATAAAACTAAATGTACGCATATTCGCAGACTGTGCCAACATATGGTCTATTTTAAGAACATTATGTATGACTTTGGGCATTGAGCAAAATCTGTGAAAATTGCGTTGTTACTGTTTGTTTTAACGCATGATAAACAATAAGAATTGGAATTTTATAGAAAAAATTATCTTCTCTCAATAATAGGATTGTTTTGATAGAACAAATTAAAGTTCATACTCTGCGTACGTGACCCGGGAATTGGACCGGCGTACAATTTTCACCCCAGGAGTGTCGTCCTTTTTTACTTCCAAGTTAGAGAGTGGTATATTTTTACCGGGAGAACGTACGATTTTGACGTAAGATACGAAAAAAGTTACGAACACCTTTGTGAAACGCACTTACGAAATTCGTAAGTTTTGCGTAACTTTTTCGTCAATATTTACGAACGTTCGTAAGTTACGAAGCTTTGTGAAACGATACCCAGGTACAGATCCTAACAGTAGTGACCAGGTACGGATCATAACAGTAGTGACCAGGTACGGATCATAACAGTAGTGACCAGGTACGGATCATAACAGTAGTGACCAGGTACGGATCATAACAGTAGTGACCAGGTACGGATCATAACAGTAGTGACCAGGTACGGATCATAACAGTGGTGGCCAGGTACGGATTATAACAGTAGTGACCAGGTACGGATCATAACAGTGGTGACCAGGTACGGCTCATAACAGTAGTGACCAGGTACGGATCATAACAGTAGTGATCAGGTATGGATCATAACAGTAGTGGTCAGGTATGGATCATAACAGTAGTGACCAGGTACGGATCATTACAGTAGTGACCAGGTACGGATCATAACAGTGGTGACCAGGTACGGATTATAACAGTAGTGACCAGGTACGGATCATAACAGTGGTGACCAGGTACGGCTCATAACAGTAGTGACCAGGTACGGATCATAACAGTAGTGGTCAGGTATGGATCATAACAGTAGTGGTCAGGTATGGATCATAACAGTGGTGACCAGGTACGGCTCATAACAGTAGTGACCAGGTACGGATCATAACAGTAGTGGTCAGGTATGGATCATAACAGTAGTGGTCAGGTATGGATCATAACAGTAGTGACCAGGTACGGATTATAACAGTAGTGGTCAGGTATGGATCATAACGGTAGTGACCAGGTACGGATCATAACAGTAGTGACCAGGTACGGATCATAACAGTAGTGGTCAGGTATGGATCATAACAGTAGTGACCAGGTACGGATCATAACAGTAGTGGTCAGGTACGGATCATAACAGTAGTGGTCAGGTATGGATCATAACAGTAGTGGTCAGGTACGGATCATAACAGTAGTGACCAGGTACGGATCATAACAGTAGTGGTCAGGTACGGATCATAACAGTAGTGACCAGGTACGCATCATAACAGTAGTGGTCAGGTACGGATCATAACAGTAGTGACCAGGTACGGATCATAACAGTAGTGGTCAGGTATGGATCATAACAGTAGTGACCAGGTACGGATCATAATAGTAGTGGTCAGGTACGGATCATAACAGTAGTGACCAGGTACGGATCATAACAGTAGTGGCCAGGTACGGACCATAACAGTAGTGGTCAGGTACGGATCATAACAGTAGTTGTCAGGTATGGATCATAACAGTAGTGGTCAGGTATGGATCATAACAGTAGTGACCAGGTACGGATCATAACAGTAGTGACCAGGTACGGATCATAACAGTAGTGGTCAGGTACGGATCATAACAGTAGTGACCAGGTACGGATCATAACAGTAGTGGTCAGGTACGGATCATAACAGTAGTGACCAGGTACGGATCATAACAGTAGTGGTCAGGTATGGATCATAACAGTAGTGACCAGGTACGGATCATGATAGTAGTGGTCAGGTACGGATCATAACAGTAGTGACCAGGTACGGATCATAACAGTAGTGGCCAGGTACGGACCATAACAGTAGTGGTCAGGTACGGATCATAACAGTAGTTGTCAGGTATGGATCATAACAGTAGTGGTCAGGTATGGATCATAACAGTAGTGACCAGGTACGGATTATAACAGTAGTGGTCAGGTATGGATCATAACAGTAGTGACCAGGTACGGATCATAACAGTAGTGACCGGGTACGGATTATAACAGTAGTGGTCAGGTATGGATCATAACAGTAGTGACCAGGTACGGATCATAACAGTAGTGACCAGGTACGGATCATAATAGTAGTGGTCAGGTACGGATCATAACAGTAGTGACCAGGTACGGATCATAACAGTAGTGACCGGGTATGGATCATAACAGTAGTGAACAGGTACGGATCATAACAGTAGTGACCAGGTACGGATCATAACAGTAGTGGTCAGGTACGGATCATCACAGTAGTGACCAGGTACGGATCATAACAGTAGTGACCAGGTACGGATCATAACAGTAGTGACCAGGTACGGATCATAACAGTGGTGACCAGGTACGGATGATAACAGTAGTGGTCAGGTACGGATCATAACAGTAGTGACCAGGTACGGATCATAACAGTAGTGGTCAGGTACGGATCATAACAGTGGTGACCAGGTACGGATTATAACAGTAGTGGTCAGGTATGGATCATAACAGTAGTGGTCAGGTACGGATCATAACAGTAGTGGTCAGGTACGGATCATAACAGTAGTGACCAGGTACGGATCATAACAGTAGTGGTCAGGTACGGATCATAACAGTAGTGGCCAGGTACGGACCATAACAGTAGTGGTCAGGTACGGATCATAACAGTAGTTGTCAGGTATGGATCATAACAGTAGTGGTCAGGTATGGATCATAACAGTAGTGACCAGGTACGGATTATAACAGTAGTGGTCAGGTATGGATCATAACAGTAGTGACCAGGTACGGATCATAACAGTAGTGGTCAGGTACGGATCATAACAGTAGTGGTCAGGTATGGATCATAACAGTAGTGACCAGGTACGGATCATAACAGTAGTGACAAGGTACGGATCATAACAGTAGTGGTCAGGTATGGATCATAACAGTAGTGACCAGGTACGGATCATAACAGTAGTGACCAGGTACGGATCATAACAGTAGTGGTCAGGTACGGATCATAACAGTAGTGACCAGGTACGGATCATAACAGTAGTGACCAGGTACGGACCATAACAGTAGTGGTCAGGTACGGATCATAACAGTAGTGGTCAGGTACGGATCATAACAGTAGTGACCAGGTACGGATCATAACAGTAGTGGTCAGGTACGGATCATAACAGTAGTGGTCAGGTACGGATCATAACAGTAGTGGTCAGGTACGGATCATAACAGTAGTGGTCAGGTACGGATCATAACAGTAGTGGTCAGGTACGGATCATAACAGTAGTGACCAGGTACGGATCATAACAGTAGTGGTCAGGTACGGATCATAACAGTAGTGACCAGGTACGGATCATAACAGTAGTGGCCAGGTACGGACCATAACAGTAGTGGTCAGGTACGGATCATAACAGTAGTTGTCAGGTATGGATCATAACAGTAGTGGTCAGGTATGGATCATAACAGTAGTGACCAGGTACGGATCATAACAGTAGTGACCAGGTACGGATCATAACAGTAGTGGTCAGGTACGGATCATAACAGTAGTGACCAGGTACGGATCATAACAGTAGTGGTCAGGTACGGATCATAACAGTAGTGACCAGGTACGGATCATAACAGTAGTGACCAGGTACGGATCATAACAGTAGTGACCAGGTACGGATCATAACAGTAGTGGTCAGGTATGGATCATAACAGTAGTGACCAGGTACGGATCATAACAGTAGTGGTCAGGTATGGATCATAACAGTAGTGGTCAGGTACGGATCATAACAGTAGTGGTCAGGTATGGATCATAACAGTAGTGGTCAGGTACGGATCATAACAGTAGTGGTAAGGTACGGATCATAACAGTAGTGACCAGGTACGGATCATAACAGTAGTGACCAGGTACGGATCATAACAGTAGTGGTCAGGTACGGATCATAACAGTAGTGGTCAGGTACGGATCATAACAGTAGTGGTCAGGTACGGATCAAAACAGTAGTGACCAGGTACGGATCATTACAGTAGTGGCCAGGTACGGATCATAACAGTAGTGACCAGGTACGGATCATAACAGTAGTGACCAGGTACGGATCATAACAGTAGTGGTCAGGTACGGATCATAACAGTAGTGGTCAGGTACGGATCATAACAGTAGTGGCCAGGTACGGACCATAACAGTAGTGGTCAGGTACGGATCATAACAGTAGTTGTCAGGTATGGATCATAACAGTAGTGGTCAGGTATGGATCATAACAGTAGTGACCAGGTACGGATTATAACAGTAGTGGTCAGGTATGGATCATAACAGTAGTGACCAGGTACGGATCATAACAGTAGTGGTCAGGTACGGATCATAACAGTAGTGGTCAGGTATGGATCATAACAGTAGTGACCAGGTACGGATCATAACAGTAGTGACAAGGTACGGATCATAACAGTAGTGGTCAGGTATGGATCATAACAGTAGTGACCAGGTACGGATCATAACAGTAGTGACCAGGTACGGATCATAATAGTAGTGGTCAGGTACGGATCATAACAGTAGTGACCAGGTACGGATCATAACAGTAGTGACCAGGTACGGACCATAACAGTAGTGGTCAGGTACGGATCATAACAGTAGTGGTCAGGTACGGATCATAACAGTAGTGACCAGGTACGGATCATAACAGTAGTGGTCAGGTACGGATCATAACAGTAGTGGTCAGGTACGGATCATAACAGTAGTGGTCAGGTACGGATCATAACAGTAGTGGTCAGGTACGGATCATAACAGTAGTGGTCAGGTACGGATCATAACAGTAGTGACCAGGTACGGATCATAACAGTAGTGGTCAGGTACGGATCATAACAGTAGTGACCAGGTACGGATCATAACAGTAGTGGCCAGGTACGGACCATAACAGTAGTGGTCAGGTACGGATCATAACAGTAGTTGTCAGGTATGGATCATAACAGTAGTGGTCAGGTATGGATCATAACAGTAGTGACCAGGTACGGATCATAACAGTAGTGACCAGGTACGGATCATAACAGTAGTGGTCAGGTACGGATCATAACAGTAGTGACCAGGTACGGATCATAACAGTAGTGGTCAGGTACGGATCATAACAGTAGTGACCAGGTACGGATCATAACAGTAGTGACCAGGTACGGATCATAACAGTAGTGACCAGGTACGGATCATAACAGTAGTGGTCAGGTATGGATCATAACAGTAGTGACCAGGTACGGATCATAACAGTAGTGGTCAGGTATGGATCATAACAGTAGTGGTCAGGTACGGATCATAACAGTAGTGGTCAGGTATGGATCATAACAGTAGTGGTCAGGTACGGATCATAACAGTAGTGGTAAGGTACGGATCATAACAGTAGTGACCAGGTACGGATCATAACAGTAGTGACCAGGTACGGATCATAACAGTAGTGGTCAGGTACGGATCATAACAGTAGTGGTCAGGTACGGATCATAACAGTAGTGGTCAGGTACGGATCAAAACAGTAGTGACCAGGTACGGATCATTACAGTAGTGGCCAGGTACGGATCATAACAGTAGTGACCAGGTACGGATCATAACAGTAGTGACCAGGTACGGATCATAACAGTAGTGACCAGGTACGGATCATAACAGTAGTGGTCAGGTACGGATCATAACAGTAGTGGTCAGGTATGGATCATAACAGTAGTTGTCAGGTGTGGATCATAACAGTAGTGGTCAGGTATGGATCATAACAGTAGTGACCAGGTACGGATCATGACAGTAGTGACCAGATACGGATCATAACAGTAGTGGTCAGGTATGGATCATAACAGTAGTGACCAGGTACGGATTATAACAGTAGTGGTCAGGTATGGATCATAACAGTAGTGACCAGGTACGGATCATAACAGTAGTGACCAGGTACGGATCATAACAGTAGTGGTCAGGAATGGATCATAACAGTAGTGACCAGGTACGGATCATAACAGTAGTGACCAGGTACGGATCATAACAGTAGTGACCAGGTACGGATCATAACAGTAGTGGTCAGGTACGGATCATAACAGTAGTGACCAGGTACGGATCATAACAGTAGTGGTCAGGTACGGATCATTACAGTAGTGACCAGGTACGGATTATAACAGTAGTGACCAGGTACGGATCATAACAATAGTGGTCAGGTACGGATCATAACAGTAGTGGTCAGGTACGGATTATAACAGTAGTGGTCAGGTACGGATCAAAACAGTAGTGACCAGGTACGGATCATTACAGTAGTGGCCAGGTACGGATCATAACAGTAGTGACCAGGTACGGATCATAACAGTAGTGACCAGGTACGGATCATAACAGTAGTGACCAGGTACGGATCATAACAGTAGTGGTCAGGTACGGATCATAACAGTAGTGGTCAGGTATGGATCATAACAGTAGTGACTAGGTACGGATCATAACAGTAGTGACCAGGTACGGATCATAACAGTAGTGACCAGGTACGGATCATGACAGTAGTGACCAGGTACGGATCATAACAGTAGTGGTCAGGTATGGATCATAACAGTAGTGACCAGGTACGGATTATAACAGTAGTGACCAGGTATGGATCATAACAGTAGTGACCAGGTATGGATCATAACAGTAGTGACCAGGTATGGATCATAACAGTAGTGACCAGGTATGGATCATAACAGTAGTAGTCAGGTACGGATCATAACAGTAGTGACCAGGTACGGATCATAACAGTAGTGGTCAGGTACGGATCATAACAGTAGTGACCAGGTACGGATCATAACAGTAGTGACCAGGTACGGATCATAACAGTAGTGACCAGGTACGGATCATAACAGTAGTGGTCAGGTACGGATCATAACAGTAGTGACTACGTACGGATCATAACAGTAGTGACCAGGTACGGATCATGACAGTAGTGACCAGGTACGGATCATAACAGTAGTGGTCAGGTATGGATCATAACAGTAGTGACCAGGTACGGATTATAACAGTAGTGGCCAGGTACGGATCATAACCGTAGTGACCAGGTACGGGTCATAACAGTAGTGACCAGGTACGGATCATAACAGTAGTGGTCAGGTATGGATCATAACAGTAGTGACTAGGTACGGATCATAACAGTAGTGACCAGGTACGGATCATAACAGTAGTGACCAGGTACGGATCATGACAGTAGTGACCAGGTACGGATCATAACAGTAGTGGTCAGGTATGGATCATAACAGTAGTGACCAGGTACGGATTATAACAGTAGTGACCAGGTATGGATCATAACAGTAGTGACCAGGTATGGATCATAACAGTAGTGACCAGGTATGGATCATAACAGTAGTGACCAGGTATGGATCATAACAGTAGTAGTCAGGTACGGATCATAACAGTAGTGACCAGGTACGGATCATAACAGTAGTGGTCAGGTACGGATCATAACAGTAGTGACCAGGTACGGATCCTAACAGTAGTGTTCAGGTACGGTTCATAACAGTGGTGACCAGGTACGGATCATAACAGTAGTGGTCAGGTACGGATCATAACAGTAGTGACCAGGTACGGATCATAACAGTAGTGGCCAGGTACGGATCATAACAGTAGTGACCAGGTACGGATCATAACAGTAGTGACCAGGTACGGATCATAACAGTAGTGACCAGGTACGGATCATAACAGTAGTGGTCAGGTACGGATCATAACAGTAGTGGTCAGGTATGGATCATAACAGTAGTGGTCAGGTACGGATCATAACAGTAGTGACTAGGTACGGATCATAACAGTAGTGACCAGGTACGGATCATAACAGTAGTGACCAGGTACGGATCATGACAGTAGTGACCAGGTACGGATCATAACAGTAGTGGTCAGGTATGGATCATAACAGTAGTGACCAGGTACGGATTATAACAGTAGTGACCAGGTATGGATCATAACAGTAGTGACCAGGTATGGATCATAACAGTAGTGACCAGGTATGGATCATAACAGTAGTGGTCAGGTACGGATCATAACAGTAGTGACCAGGTACGGATCATAACAGTAGTGGTCAGGTACGGATCATAACAGTAGTGACCAGGTACGGATCATAACAGTAGTGACCAGGTACGGATCATAACAGTAGTGACCAGGTACGGATCATAACAGTAGTGACCAGGTACGGATCATAACAGTAGTGACCAGGTACGGATCATAACAGTAGTGGTCAGGTACGGATCACAACAGTAGTGGTCAGGTATGGATCATAACAGTAGTGGTCAGGTACGGATCATAACAGTAGTGACTAGGTACGGATCATAACAGTAGTGACCAGGTACGGATCATAACAGTAGTGACCAGGTATGGATCATAACAGTAGTGACCAGGTATGGATCATAACAGTAGTGACCAGGTATGGATCATAACAGTAGTGACCAGGTACGGATCATAACAGTAGTGGTCAGGTACGGATCATAACAGTAGTGACCAGGTACGGATCATAACAGTAGTGGTCAGGTACGGATCAAAACAGTAGTGACCAGGTACGGATCATTACAGTAGTGGCCAGGTACGGATCATAACAGTAGTGACCAGGTACGGATCATAACAGTAGTGACCAGGTACGGATCATAACAGTAGTGACCAGGTACGGATCATAACAGTAGTGGTCAGGTACGGATCATAACAGTAGTGGTCAGGTATGGATCATAACAGTAGTGGTCAGGTACGGATCATAACAGTAGTGACTAGGTACGGATCATAACAGTAGTGACCAGGTACGGATCATAACAGTAGTGACCAGGTACGGATCATGACAGTAGTGACCAGGTACGGATCATAACAGTAGTGGTCAGGTATGGATCATAACAGTAGTGACCAGGTACGGATTATAACAGTAGTGACCAGGTATGGATCATAACAGTAGTGACCAGGTATGGATCATAACAGTAGTGACCAGGTATGGATCATAACAGTAGTGACCAGGTATGGATCATAACAGTGGTGGTCAGGTACGGATCATAACAGTAGTGACCAGGTACGGATCATAACAGTAGTGGTCAGGTACGGATCATAACAGTAGTGACCAGGTACGGATCATAACAGTAGTGGTCAGGTACGGATCATAACAGTAGTGGTCAGGTACGGATCATAACAGTAGTGACCAGGTACGGATCATAACAGTAGTGGTCAGGTACGGATTATAACAGTAGTGGTCAGGTACGGATCATAACAGTAGTGACCAGGTACGGATTATAACAGTAGTGACCAGGTACGGATCATAACAATGGTGACCAGGTACGGATCCTAACAGTAGTATTCAGGTACGGTTCATAACAGTGGTGACCAGGTACGGATCATAACAGTAGTGGTCAGGTACGGATCATAACAGTAGTGACCAGGTACGGATCATAACAGTAGTGGTCAGGTACGGATCATAACAGTAGTGACCAGGTACGGATCATAACAGTAGTGGTCAGGTACGGATCATAACAGTAGTGACCAGGTACGGATCATAACAGTAGTGGTCAGGTACGGATCATAACAGTAGTGGTCAGGTACGGATCATAACAGTAGTGGCCAGGTACGGATCATAACAGTAGTGGTCAGGTACGGATCATAACAGTAGTGACCAGGTACGGATCATAACAGTAGTGACCAGGTACGGATCATAACAGTAGTGGTCAGGTACGGATCATAACAGTAGTGACCAGGTACGGATCATAACAGTAGTGACCAGGTACGGATCATAACAGTAGTGGTCAGGTACGGATCATAACAGTAGTGGCCAGGTAGGGAACACAGACTAGAAGCGACCAGGTAAGGTTCGAAGCTGTGACAGCTGACCTTGTCATCTCCTGAGGTCAAGGACATTGATAAAGGTACTTGTATACATAAGAGAACTCAGCTTTAGTCTATTTGTGCTGATTAAAGACATCAAAACCCAATGCATTACAATCGCTATACAAAGTAGTCTCCCTATAAATCTCACATAAGTAAAAATAATAGATTTTCTTTTTTTTTGTGAGATTATAAAATTAATGATTCGGCATGAATGGCCAAAAATGTCAATTTTTTTTCTTTATTAACGCACTGATAATGATAACAATAAGAATAATCAGTGTTGTGTGATACAGAGAGTCATGTCCGTGTCCGTCGCCATACCCCACGTGACAACAGAGCTAGGGGAGGGGCCCCACTGGGAGGATGACAAACAGACGCTCCTGTTTCTTGACCATGTGAAATGCGAGCTGTTCCGGTGGTGCCCTGTCACAAATGAGCTGAAATCTCTAAAGCTAGGTGTGTATTAAACAAGAAGTCCATGGGGCCTGTATCGCTCACATGGATATTTCAGTAAGTTATATAATTGGTTATATTATCAATACTCTTACCATTTTTCGGATCTGCCTCTCAGTACCATGTGTTTCTGTCAACTTAAACTTTAAACTTTAACAAAATTTAGCGTTCTGGGTATAAAGAAAATTAAAAGAAAGTTAAAATACTGACAGGTCAGCAAGGGCCCGAAGTGTGGCTATATACCCCACAAACAACAAGAACCCACCTGCCCATATCGCTGAGGTTCCTCCATATAACGATGTAATACTCATTTGTAAATTTTGATTTGCTATTGCCACAGGTCAAATTTGCCCTTTACATATAACCCAAATTGCCTTGTACTTTGACCCAATGACCTTGATTTTTTGTCAATTGATATCTTGTTTAATCCCAACCAACTATTCAATTGGAAAATTTGACCTTGCCCTTTAACCTTTGTACCCAGTTACCTTGACCTTTAACGGGATATTTAGTCAGTTGATTCATGGATTAATTCTAAGAAAAGGACCTGTTACAGGTTACATTGATTTTTTCCCAAGAGCCAATTTAATAATTACCGGGTGATATTTGTAGTACTATATGAGACAACCCGTGAAATATGTTTAAATAATTCAAAAGGTCCCAGGGGCCTGTTCTATGACTATTTTAATATCACCCTACATGGGAGTGTGACAGGGTTCCATTTTTAGTCAAAATAACGCACATTTAACTTTTTTTGCTTCAAAAAGCTATCATTTTCTTCAGAGTGATATTTACTGCAAATCATAGATGCATTTATGCAACAAAAAATATCTATTAAAAAAATTACACAATCTTAAGCCCCAAAAATACCTATATTTCTAAGCCAATTTTAAGCTATGTTCACTTTTTACGGAATCGGTACAAATTCTTCCGGTTCTTGTACACCCAAAATATTTGGCAATTATTTGGACCATTATGTTAGATATCTATGGTGAGAATTATAGAATAATTGAAAACCGGTAAAGTTGTCATATATACAATAATCTGCAGGGAGATACTTTTCAAAATAGCCCTTCAGGTAGGGCGTAAGAATTGTACCTGCTGCTTCCATTGCATGATCGTAAGAGGCGACTAAATTTGGGATCTTATATTTTCTCTTCTTTCTTAGCATCTTTCTTCTTCCTAATGTCTCCCTTGACAATGCCTCACTTTTGGCCTTTAGTTGAGCGTTCGCCCCTGTGAGGAAGGCTTTGAGTTCTGTCCCCTGGCCGAGACATACCAGAGTCTTTAAAAATGGTAGTTGCTACTCCTGCTAAGTGCTCAGCACATTAGGAGTGGGACGACTGGTTCGCCCGTTGTCAGTATAATGTGACCGGGTGGGTGTCCTGCTGGGTGTCTTCGGCAGCTTCTTCAGTGAGGTAGCACTATAAATCGGCAAAAGTTCCGGCCTATCACAAGGAGACATAACACAAGACATACCGCATCCTCCTAAAACACACATGCGCATTCACCACACGCATGCTTTGAACATCTCCCTTGTGCCAAAACGCCTTGGTATAAATCATATAACAAGTGAGGAAGTAATGTAACATTACACAGTGCTTACAAAAACAAAACCTCAACAAAAGTTCGCACCTGTCACACTCCCATGTAGGGTGATATTAAAATGGTCATAAAACAGGCCCCTGGGACCTTTTGAATTTTTTAAACATATATCATGGGTTGTCTCATATAGTACTACAAATAACAACCGGTAATTATTAAATTGGCTCGTGGGCAAAAATCAATATAACCTGTAACAGGTCCTTTATAACGTCAAAATGCTTGTAAGTGAAAGGATACAAAATTTTTCCTTGGCCTCTGACCCAGTGATTTTGACCTTTAGTCAGTTGACTTTTTATACAATTCCGACCTACTTTGCTTCATAATGTCATTAGAAATGTTCATCAGTAAAAAGATAAAAAAAATGACACTGAACTTTGACCGTATGACCTTGATCATTTGCCTCGTATACCAAAGTGACATATTGACCATGCCCTATGGTCAATTGTTCCTATGTTTGAAATATTTATATGTGAAAAGTATACACATTTTGGCGTTGAGCATTGTTTCAAAGTGACCTTGACCTTTGACGAGTTGACTTTAATTCTGACCATCCTTGCATCAGAATGTCATTACAAAATGTTCACCAGTGAAAAGATACAAAATTTGATTCTGACCATCACCCAAAGATGCTTCAGGTCAAATAGATATGGACCAAATCCTGTCATTCCCACAGAAGCAGATTTTAAAGAATTTGCTATATTTCCCTTATTTGACCCCGCCCCTCAGCACGAATTGGTTCCCCTAATCCGAAGGATGATTCAGACTAGATTTGGTCAAAATCTACGGACTTCATTCATGACTAGTAGGGATTTTAAGGGAAAGTGGACAGACGGACGCCATGTCGTAAACTCGAGATGAGATAAAAAATGAAATAACAAGGAGCACCGACCTGTCAGTCGTACATTGTAATATAAACAGTATATTGGGAATGGAAGCTTTGATGTAACCCAGTAATTGGGGACGTGGTTTACAACATGGTCTGGTCTGATCAATGGTCGTGTTGGTCCGTTTCCAAATTGTGGTCTTGTCTATTTGTTCAAATCTCATATTTTGGTTTGGCATTGTTTGGCCTCATCTCATATTTTGGTTTGGTCTTGTTTGGCCTCATCTCATATTTTGATTTGGTCTTGTTTGGCCTCATCTCATATCTTGGTTTGGTCTTGTTTGGCTTCATCTCATATTTTGGTTTGGTTTTGTTTGGCCTCATCTCATATTTTGGTTTGGTCTTGCTTTGTCCGGTTTTATTGTTCTGGACTCTAAGTCTGGTTTGGCTTATCTTAACGGCATTTGTTTCTTCAAAATAAAACCATTAATTTTCTTTTTCCAACTATCATAAAAAGTTCAATAGACCTTACATACGCCCGTAAAAGCTTTGTCAATTTCTCCGTAGTAAGTGAAATAATATAGCCAATTAAAATGAATGGGGTGCTTTGGAAGAGACTTTTGAGATAGATTTTAACATAATGCTAAGCGGTATTTGTTATCTGTGACTATTGACGCTGTGACCACTACACAAGTGTCCTCCTGGAATGGCAGTGCCCGACGTGGTCTTTGCCCATAGCGATAATATTATGTGCACAAGATAGTAGTTTATACATTGATAGGGGCCGCGATAGATAAGTCGGTTAGAGCGCCGGCCACGTAATCTCAGGTGGTATCACCATAATATACAACATTAAGGTTCATGTAAATAGTAAATCGAATGATATTTTACCAGAACGAAATCACTATTCTGTTAAACAGAAGTGAATTGACCAATTGTTACAATGTAAATATGTATCAAGGCTATGCATGGGTCTTGATTTTAACATCTAATTTGTTAAGCTACCTGTTAATTTCGGCAAAACATTCATAAAATGTAAGTTTTATGAGTACAAAGAAAGCTCTTGTGGATCAGACATATTTCACAAAATAACCATGCCGTTATGTTCACATGTGTCTTTGACAGGTTGTGTGAGGGTTTATTGTACTCTATAAAAGTATAAATTTTGATTCTCTTTTGACCTTGAAATGCCAACGGCGGCTGTAAATTATATAAAACAATAATGGCATTTAGGGAGGCATTTCGATGTTCAAAAACGCTTTTATTAGACACTATATATGAAGAACTCTGATCATAGCAAGTAGCCCGTCTTTAGAAAAATAGTTCCATGTACATGTTTGTAACATATCACTGGATTTGCTATTTATATGAACCGTAATAAAGCACACTATCTAATCTGTAGAAAATTCTCAAATGCCCTTCACATTACATAATATGATAATACATTTTATTTCAAGTGTTACACAATGTACAGTTTGACCTATACAACCTTTATCGACTCGAGCAGTTAGATGATAATATGTACATGGCCTCAAAATCTTCAAAAACTCCTGTGCAACTCATCTTTGGTTGTTGGTTTGAACCGTGTCAAAGGTTTGCAATTAAACTGGAGGTTAGCAGCCATGACACAGATATTGGTGTCAAAAGTTGAATTCACACCATCAATCTTTTGTCTGATTTTGTGGATTTCGACGCTCCCTACCCGGTGTCGGTTTCTCGGAAAGCTGAGAAACGGACCGGCCTGTGCTGTCGTAGCTGTGTCCATGGGCAAGACACATCACTGTAATTACTTTTGATAGCATGCGACGGGCCTCCCGTATGTTGTTAAGTGAGGTAGTCACCAACTACTACCAGGAGACTCCGCCTCAAAATGACCCTTTCTGTTCACGGGGCGATAGAGCAAGCCAAAATATACAAATACATGTATAGCGGTTGAAATGCTTAAACTTATTAAAAGCTCTACAAAAGAATTGTGTGTTATGTACAACGGCACAAACAAGGAACTCTGATAACTTATGTACGGTCAAAGGTTAGTTGTATAAACTATTATGGGATATTTTCTCGTTATTGGCGTGGTCGTGATTCGTTTGGTTTGGTTTGGTTTGTTTTTGGTTAACGTCCTATTAACAGCTAGGGTCATTTAAGGACGTGCCAGGTTTTGGAGGTGGAGGAAAGCCGGAGTACCCGGAGAAAAACCACCGGCCTACGGTCAGTACCTGGCAACTGCCCCACGTAGGTTTCGAACTCGCAACCCAGAGGTGGAGGGCTAGTGATAAAGTGTCGGGGACACCTTAACCACTCGGCCACCGCGGCCCCATTTCGACACGATTATTTATCTACGACCCAACTGGTATTAATAACGACTCCCGCTTACAAAATACTGACTTCATAGTTCAATTCTCAGAACCAAAAAAAATCTGGGAAAGATAATACAGTTCTTCGTCGTGTTACATTACACACAGATCAAGCTTGAGTGAAAATGTTTACATTACAGACAAAAAATTTGGAGAGCAAATTGAATTTTTGTTATTTCTATTCAAAATTGTTAATTTATTGCAGAATTGATTAAAACAAGTTTTGGGTTTTTTTTGCTGTTAATCGCGCATTAATATAATTAAGAAGTGCTGTGGCGTTTTAACATATGACGCAGTTGGTAACAAAAATCAGAAAGTATTTAATGCGGTCACATTGAGAAAAAAATCAGACGAATCAGAAGCAGCACCGAGGCGTTGTATTGCGAGTGATTTGAGGTGGTAAATTAAACAATATTACCAGTAGGTTCATTTGGCGGTCATGATTTACACTGAATACACCACTTGCTGTATTCCTACACTGACCGAATCACCGTCATATTGTAGTACACAGCCTCATAATCATACATGTACTACAAACCGGGTTACTACCGACATAAACAAAATGAAGTGGTTTATAATTAAATATCGAAACGAAAAAAGATGTGAATTGATTGATATCATCACCTTTCTTTCCCAGGGAAATCGTGTGTGGGTGCTGTGGTGCCATGTCGTAGGGGAGGGTACCTAGTGGGGATGGAGCGGACTCTCTCACATCTGGACTGGGACTCAGGGGTCACTACCGTATTACAGGAGATAGAAACTGTAGGCACTGACGACAGATTTAACGACGGAAAGTGTGATCCCGCCGGGAGATACTGGACAGGTACGTCACAGATCTAAAAATGGTAAGTGTGATCCCGCCGGGAGGTACCGGACAGGTACGTCACAGATCTAAAAATGGTAAGTGTGATCCCGCCGGGAGATACTGGACAGGTACGTCACAGATCTAAAAATGGTAAGTGTGATCCCGCCGGGAGGTACCGGACAGGTACGTCACAGATCTAACGAAGTAAGTGTGATCCCGCCGGGAGATACTGGACAGATACGTCACAGATCTAACGACGGAAAATGTGACCCCGCCGGGAGGTACCGGACAGGTACGTCACAAATCTAACGACGGTACTTGTGATCCCGCCGGGAGGTACTGGACAGGTACGTCACAGATCTAAAAATGGTAAGTGTGATCCCGCCGGGAGGTACCGGGTAGGTACGTCACAGATCTAACGACGGTAAGTGTTGTCCCGCCGGGAGGTACCGGATAGGTACGTCACAGATCTAACGACGGTAAGTGTGATCCCGCCGGGAGGTTAAAGTACAAGGCATGCAAAGTAATTGCTGGAAAGACTTGCCTAAAGGAAGCAAAGTTCGATACTGATGTAAAATGATATTGGACAATGTTCCCATTGTAGGTACAATGGGTGCCCGGGTAAATCAAGCGCCCGGATTCGAACTGGAAACATCGAGCCTGTACAGTTTTGACACGGCCGGAAAACTGGTCAAACATGTGGATAAAATTTCAATTTCCAACGGTATGGCGTGGTCATCTGACAACCGGACGATGTTTTACATCGACTCCATTCCAGCCAAAGTGGAGGCATTCGATTACGACATCTCCTCAGGAACAATCAGTAAGTCGACCGCTGCGTTTTAATTAGAATACTGGATATTGTATATTGGCTAAATATCCCCAGGATAAACTACACAATATATGATATTGGTGCTATATAATGAGCTTTAAGTGGACCAAGAGACACTGGCCTTAAATTCTTGGTACAACGATTTATCAAAAATAAATCATTATCTTCTCCAAACTGTACCATCATGCATGAAATTCTCCAAAATGTATTATCGTGCATGACATTATCCAGAATGTATTACCGCGCACGTTATTCTACAAAATGTATTATCGTCATGATATTTTCCAAAATGTAATTTTATGCATGGTATACTCCAAAATGTATTATCGAACATGATATTCTCTGAATAATAGCGCATGCAAAGTGTACAATAACACATGCTATTATCCAAAGTGAACTATCGTAATCTTATTCTCCAAAGTGAACTATCGAAAATCTTATTCTCCAAAGTGAACTATCGTACATCTTATTCTCCAAAGTGAACTATCGTACATCTTATTATCCAAAGTGAACTATCGTACATCTTATTCTCCAAAGTGAACTATCGTACATTTTATTATCCAAAGTGTACCATCACGCTGTATTGATGCCCTGTGTAGCGTTATGTACACTATCTAATCACTACCCTTCTCTAAACTAAACAATAATTTGATTCTTCCTAGGTAACCGTCGGGACGCTGTGAACTTTAACCTTTTGCCAGACAAAGATACGATGGGCGTACCTGACGGAATGACCATAGATAATGACGGACACTTGTGGGTCGCGTGCTACAACGGGGGCAAGGTCGCTTGCTTCGATCCTGTCACCGGTACGTAAAGAAAGTCAATGTTAACTCGGTACGCAGAAATTTAGCGAGAACTCGATATGGATAGAAAGTCGACAAGATCTCGAAATAATGTTCAGATAGTACAGCATATTCTTTGTACACAAAATAATGTTAGTGATGACTCTAGGATTTATTTCTGTATCCAGGAACAAAACTCCGAGAGGTGTTGATTCCCGCTCCCTAGAACAACTTCATGTTGCTTTGGTGGTAAAAACCTGGATGAGTTGTATGTCACTACGGCGCCATATCTTGCATCGGAAGAGGAACTCAAATTATATCCAATGCATGGATCAGTTTTCAAGGTCACGGGACTCGGGGTCAGAGGTCAGCCTGCCAACGTTTACCTAGGATGACCTTGACCAATGATCGTTATACTGGATTTTGAGTCCTAGTATAACTTGTGTAATTAAAGAGGTGATTGATTTCACACTCGTCCTAATGTATCGTTTTGTTATGCTTTATAAACTAGAATTACCGACAACACTCTAATCCTCATGTGGAGGATGACCTATTTGACTAATTGAGCCATGGTTGTAAATCTAATGACCCGGTGTTTCCGGTGTAACATGAAAAAATGACCTGGTGTCATTATTCTACGAGCTAAAAGCTTCCCGGGGTCTTTATTCTACAGTAGAAATCATACCCAGTTTCCCATAGAAAAATGACCCGCCTCAATAATTCCGATAACTCAACGTTTACCCGGTTCTGCTGACTTGATGGGGATTTTTTCTCTCTCGTTCAGTTGTGGGATCGCACAACGTGACACGACGTTCTGTGTGCACACGACGTATGCACGATAGCAAAAACGAGCGATCTCTATACTACAGGAAAACTAGTCCACGATGAGCGATTTAAATAGTATGTCAAGAGGACTATCAAAATCACAAACATGGCTTTTCTTGTTGGATTTCGTTTTCATTACATAATTTGCTGGGCGTCGTTGAAGACACCTCTAAGGCCGCAGTGGATTGACTCGTAAGCTTTTAAATCAAGCTGTTGAACTCTAAGAAGCACTCTGAATTACGAGGATTGGGTATTGATTATATGATATAGTTATATAGCTACTAAAGAACAGAAATTGGTGTATTGTTTTTATATACCAACCCGATCTTTTAGTGTCTGAATTCGGCAAAATTACATCTGATCTGCATTCAACCAAACTTACCGACATTTGACAAAGGTTATCATCAAAATATGTATATTTATGTAAAACTTAACAGCAATAACTATCATTAAACTAATTGATTTAAAAAGTACAAGGAGAAGGGAACCATGTATTCTGGAAGAGTAAGCGTTATCTGCTTCATCGACGACACTTGCCATACAAATCTAGGTCACGGCGACACGGAGACACAGAGACATACAAGTCTAGGTTAAATCTGTGTCAAGTCACAATCTTAAATGAGAATCGCATGGCGACAAGGGAACCAAAAGGCAAAGATCAAGGTAAGCTGCTGAAACTGAAGGGTCTGTGGTGTCTTCTATTTCAAATTCGACAAGGTATATCAGACCGACATGGTTGATAAGATGCTTACTATTTAAACGTCGCCAATATATCTATGTAAAAATGGAGGACTTTGCAAGGTCACGATTACCTCTTTTATTATAAGCTCTTATATAGTTCAGCTTCAACGACTAGTTTTGCCTATAATACTTACAGCTAGTGTTCCGGAGGCGTATTTTGCTACATCAGTTTTATTTCTACCTCAATTTTTCGATGTGGAAACAAGAATATCGAGAGCTTATACCGAAATACAGGAAAACCAAGTCGAAATTTCGACTTCATAGTCCAAAATTATTTTGAGATAATGACCTTACATTTTCGAAATACTTCCTCCGTTGCAAATATCTTGTGCCCTGTGTGTGAATTCGAATTACATTAAAAACATATTTTGGCCCTAATATGAGTTGACAAGCTATTCCAGTGCTCAGATTTACTCCGCAACGGATATCCATACATACATGATACTTTCAAAGTTGATCCGATAATAAAAGCCATTTCATTCCTGTGGTTACTTACATCAGTCAAGGAAACAAAACATGTCTATCAAGGACACCCAATTAAAAGGACAGCAAAAGAGCCAGTTGGACAGGTAACCTTTATAAAGAGATAGATTATATAATGAATTGTAATAAATAGGTTTGATTTCAATCTGTCCTTTATATAGAGATGTCCTTTACACATTTTTTGACTTCATATAAAAGACTCAAAATTGGTTAAAAACAGTTATTCATTTATTTAACCGCATGGGTAAATTCGCTATTGTTACCTGTATGTATTGTTCTACTAACGGGGTTTATTCATTAACGGACAGATCATTGACGGTGTTTCTCATTAGGATTTGATGCTTCTTGATTGTATCTAGTTGGTTTAAGAAGCGCTTCGTCAAAGGCTTCCTCTATGTAGAGCACGCTGAACACATTTGAAACAATATTGTTGATACTGACTCCTCCGCCAATATTGTATTGGACATCTGTAAAACCATGGACGAAGATCGCGTGGTCACATGTTCGTGTGTGTTCACTAAAGCGGCATCTAAAGACGTTTGTGACAGAAGAGAGTAAACTTTGGGGATGTAATTTCCCAGACCTCCCTCGAATACAAATGGTTAGACTTCACCGAGAGAACAGGTTCATGGCGTGCACAAACATTTTACAGATAAATGTACCTGTCAGAAACATGGTCACTGTCGCGTTTGTTGCGTTCTTGTTTTCTGTACTGAGAATACACGCATGTAATGGTTTCCAATTGACTGGCCATGGCATCAATCTCAATGTCAGTTCCTCACGTGCCTACGACTTGCATCCTTGGGCTATTGACTTATGCTTTTATCGGTTGATTTTCATCATGTTACACGGTTAATTGTGTTTCAAAACTCGCCACCTTGGTCAGTAATAATTGTGTTGGGACACCATGCGTACAAGTGACCTCCACAACATGCTGGGGGACAGTTTCGGATGATTTGTCCTTGATGGATTTTACATCAATCCACTTAGTTAAATACTCTGTTAATGTAAGCAAATAACGATTTCCTGAAAACTTAAAGAAAAATAGAGTAAATGCTGTTTATTTTGTAGCACAAGTCAAACTAAAATCACGTGTCTCGTCTCTATATTGAACACGAGTATCGAATGCATCGTGTGCAGCTTTACAATTGGGATGCGGTATTGTGGGATATGGGATGTCGGCACCGACGCGACAGGGTGATATATTTTTTCTAAACTATCTATTTCACTTAAAATAATGTACACGGGTTAAGGGAATGTTTCGGTGACTTAACTGTCTGAAATATTTAGTGCAATTCCCTTCTGAATACATATGCTGAATTCGCTATGCCTGCTCGCAATTTCTTCAAATATATCTGTATTTCATGTTTGTAGAATATGATTTCCACATCTTTATAAGAGTTGCGCGATATAATTCAAGTAATGGTTTTATGATAGTGTCGGTATTAAGCGGTAAAATGTGATTTTATGGCGACAAATCAATGTAGGTACTGGGTTCTCTGATCTTGTCGACGGGTAGCCTCCTTGTTCCACATACACATTCTTGATAACTTTTGAGATACCCTCCTTATTTACGACTCTCAATCGTTTGCCCTCCGGTATTTTATATAGCGTTTCATTATCGCCTCCTAAACAGTATTTTCTACATTTTCTTCTTTCGGGGTACTTTCCTGTCTTAAGGTAGAGCCTCATTCCATCCATCATGTCATCTTGCTGTCTTAAATCGTACAATTTCGCGCCAATAAGATAGATGTATTCGTGTCCTGTCGTTCAGCACGTGCAGTCGGTGCGTATTCACATTCCAATAGGGAGCTCGACCATACACTTGTAAATATCTGGATGGGAAGCATTTTGACCATGAGGAGTGTTTATATCGCCGAGGCCTATGTCTATGAACGCTACCATTATATAAATCGTTGCGGAATTGTAAGTGTCGCACTCACTCCCCGAAGATTTCCGAAGATTACCGAAATGTCCCGAAGTTGTTGCGAGTGATGATCAATAATCCAAAATTGTCCTTGATGCACGTTCTTTTACTCGCACTGGTTGATAATATGATATTCTGAAGAAAAAAACCAAAAAAAAACCCACACCAACAAACAAACAAAAAAAAACAAAAAAAAAACAAATGTGTCATTTTTGAACAACCATGGGCCATTTTTCTACAGCTTCCCGGGTACGTTCTCTGCGTAGAAAAATGACCCTGCGTACTTTTTCTACCCGGGTCATTTTTTTTACGTTATACCGGCTTAAATTTCTACGTTTTTTTCTTAGAAAGTACAGTATTTCACAATTTCACAAGTTGATACAAGGATTTATCAAACCCGCAAAAATGATATTAACCGGTTACCTTTTTTTTGTTGATTTCTTTTTTCGTTTTACATGCCATAAGTGTACTAGTAAATGTTTTAAACCAATTTATGGTTCTAATGTGAAGTTTGTTTGTTTCCACAATGTCACTAACTCATTTCTAAACAATACTGGACTTTCATACAACTTTCTGTATATTTCTGTTATTGACGAATATATGTCACTCTCCTACAAGAATTGATGTTTATGGCAGTATATGTTAGTTAACAAGATGACTGCCAACACTCGACTCCATTGTGTCCTAGCCGACGTTAACACACATCTGTTACACATCTAACAATAGCTATACATGTAGTTAATCTATGTATCTCGAACAGTTCATTCCTAACTCTGTTAATGGTTTTAGAACTGTCCTTACATCTAACTAATGCAGATCTCATAAACAGGTGTCTACATGTATACCATCGATACAAAATAGGTACTTAAAACACATTTTTAATGCAATTTCAGACATAACAGAAGCATCACGTTTCTATGATAACCAGTGGTGTGGAAAACATCACTGTATATAAGACTAAGTGTGACACTGTAATGTCCGACATGTTTACTAGCGTGGAGTTTGTACCAAGGCAGTGTACTAAGTAGTCGTTATCTCGCGACGGTGACCTATTACCTCCGACTAGGGTGGTGAAGTCTGTTTGACATAGTACATCTCTTCCTGCTAAATACGGTAAGGTCATTGTTTTCCATGAGGACGATCAAGGTAATAAGCATTGGTAATAGTAAATCTAATGTTTTATGCTCATAGTAAGTGACGTGATGAAAATCAACCATAATTAATTTGTGTTCCATAATGTATCGGGCATGTAGTGAATAGATAGAAGACCGGGGCTGAAAAGGCCAGATTAGCACACTATCCAACAAAACCATATCGATCGATTATTGACACCATATGCACATTTTGTAGCTGACGAACAAAACTCGAGATGTCAGTTGAAGTGGTCATCAAGAACGGCGCCAAGACAACCGGGGAGGGTCCCCACTGGGACGACACGACTCGCAGCCTTCTTTACGTCGACATACTGAACGGTGGCGTTATCCGCTGGAACTCAGTAACAGGACAACAGGAGGCCAAACATTTCGGTACGTTAACACTTCCGGGTTGAGAAATCTGTAAAATGGCAACAGGAAGCCAAACATTTCGGAACGTAAACGCTTCCGGTTTGAGAAATCTGTAACAGGACAACAGGAGGCCAGACATTTCGGTACGTAAATACTTCCGGTTTGAGAAATCTGTAACAGGACAACAGGAGGCCAAACATTTCGGTACGTAAACGCTTCCGGTTTGAGAAATATGTAACAGGACAACAGGAGGCCAAACATTTCGGTACGTAAACGCTTCCGGTTTGAGAAATCTGTAACAGGACAACAGGAGGCCAAACATTTCGGTACGTAAACGCTTCCGGTTTGAGAAATATGTAACAGGACAACATGAGGCCAAACATTTCGGTACGTTAGCACTTCCGGTTTGAGAAATCTGTAACAGGACAACATGAGGCCAAACATTTCGGTTCGTAAACGCTTCCGGTTTGAGAAATCTGTAACAGGACAACAGGAGGCCAAACATTTCGGTACGTTAACACTTCTGTAGCCAGGCAACATGAGGCCAGGCATTTCGGTATGATATGGTGATTATGGCCAGTGAAGAATGTACAATAGATAAGAAAGTATCACTTGACCACAGGCGTCTGCTTCTGGTTGGCATT
The DNA here is from genome assembly GCF_902652985.1 of Pecten maximus. Classification (NCBI taxonomy): domain Eukaryota; kingdom Metazoa; phylum Mollusca; class Bivalvia; order Pectinida; family Pectinidae; genus Pecten; species Pecten maximus. The sequence continues at coordinate 15,732,480 of NC_047018.1, read as the reverse complement.
AATAGATTTTTTCTTCTTCAATTAATTCTAACCAGATGCAGACGCCTGTGACACTGACAAGCAGTTTTTTTCTATAATTTAAATCCTGGGCCGTCGTGGCAAGCTGTCCTTCCGTTAATGCCGACCTTAGGCAGTTAGGTAGCTTGATTTACATTCAGTTATAACAAAACGTACAATATATGTGTTATGTGATTCAGATGAGCCGGTCAGCCTCGTGGTACCATGTCGGAAAGGCGGTTACATCATAGGAATGGGCCGCAAGCTTGCCCATCTTGATTGGGACAGTGGAAAGGTGACAGTCCTTCACGAAGTGGCTCCGAACGGCTCAAATGACAGGTTCAATGATGGCAAATGTGACTCAAAAGGCAGGCTGTGGGCAGGTAATGTCACGAACGGCATTAGTTTGGTATTAAATGGCTTCCTTTGAAATGTCCATTTCAAAGCAGGAAGTCGCCTTTTCATCTATTTTGAAAATAAATACGCAGAATATGTAACGTACGGCTTTGTAATGTAAACTACATGTAAGTTTCTTAACTGTGATGTACCTAAATCCTCTGGACTCGAGAAATATATTTCACTTTGGTGTCTGCATTATCCGCTCATTATAATCCTGAAACCATTACTTGATACGATAGGTACGATGGGACACGAGACTGTACCGGCTAACCCCGAGAGGGAGAAGGGCGCCCTTTTCTGTCTAGGTCTGGATGGACAGTTGGTTAGACATGTTGAGAAGATTGATATCTCTAACGGACTTGCGTGGACGGAGGATAACCGTACCATGTACTACATTGACTCGCTTCCCAGAAAGGTGTACGGGTTTGACTACGATATCAACACCGGCAATATCAGTAAGTCCCACAAACCTATAAGGATCAGTAGGTCCCAAAAACCTATTAGGGTCAGTAAGTCCCACAAACCTATAAGGATCAGCTGGCCCACAAACCTATTAGGATCAGTAGGTCCCACAAACCTATTAGGATCAGTAGGTCCCACAAAACTATTAGGATCAGTAGGTCCGACAAACCTATAAGGATCAGTAGGTCCTACAAAACTATTAGGATCAGTAGGTCCCACAAACCCATTGTCTGTAGGTCCCACAAACCTATTAGGGTCGGTAGGTCCCACAAACTTATAAGGATCAGTAGGTCCCACAAACCTATTAGGATCAGTAGGTCCCACAAACCTATTAGGGTCAGTAGGTCCCACAAACCTATTAGGGTTTGTAGGTCCCACAAACCTATAAGGATCAGTAGGTCCCACAAACCTATTAGGATCAGTAGGTCCTACAAACTTATTAGGATCAGTAGGTCCCACAAACCTAATAGGGTCAGTAGCTCCCACAAACCTATTGTCTGTATGTCCTTCAAACCTATTAGGATTAGTATGTCCCACAAACTTATTAGGATCAGTAGGTCCCACAAACCTAATAGGATCAGTAGGTCCCACAAACCTATTAGGGTCAGTAGGTCCCACAAACCTATTAGGATCAGTAGGTCCCACAAACCTATTAGGATCAGTATGCCCCACAAACCTATTGGGATCAGTAGGTCCCACAAACCTATAAGGGGCAGTAGGTCCCACAAACCTATTAGGATCAGTAGGTCCCACAAATCTATTAGGGTCAGTAGGTCCCACAAACCTATTGTCTGTATGTCCCACAAACCTATTAGGATTAGTATGTCCCACAAACATATCAGGATCAGTAGGTCCCACAAACCTATTAGGGTAAGTAGGTCCCACAAACCTATTAGGATCAGTAGGTCCCACAAACCTATTAGGATCAGTATATCCCACAAACCTATTAGGATCAGTAGGTCCCACAAACCTATTAGGGTCAGTAGGTCCCACAAACTTATAAGGGTCAGTATGTCCCACAAACCTATTAGGATCAGTAGGTCCCACAAACCTATTAGGATCAGTAGGTCCCACAAACCTATTAGGGTCAGTAGGTCCCACAAACCTATTAGGATCAGTAGGTCCCACAAACCTATTAGGATCAGTAGGTCCCACAAACCTATTAGGGTCAGTAGGTCCCACAAACCTATTAGGATCAGTATATCCCACAAACCTATTAGGATCAGTAGGTCCCACAAACCTATTAGGGTAAGTAGGTCCCACAAACCTATTAGGATCAGTAGGTCCCAGAAACCTATTAGGGTAAGTAGGTCCCACAAACCTATTAGGACCAGTAGGTCTCACAAACCTATTAGGACCAGTAGGTCCCACAAACTTATTAGGACCAGTAGGTCCCATAAACATATTAGGATCAGTAGGTCCCACAAACCTATTAGGGTCAGTAGGTCCCACAAACCTATTAGGGTCAGTAGGTCCCACAAACCTATTAGGATCAGTAGGTCCCACAAACCTATTAGGATCAGTAGGTCCCACAAACCTATTGGGATCCTTAGGTCCCACAAACCTATTAGGACCAGTAGGCCCCACAAACCTATTAGGACCAGTAGGTCCCATAAACATATTAGGATCAGTAGGTCCCACAAACCTATTAGAATCAGTAGGTCTCACAAACCTATTGGGATCCTTAGGTCCCACAAACCTATTAGGATCAGTAGGCCCCACAAACCTATTAGGGTCAGTAGGTCCCACAAACCTATAAGGATCAGTAGGTCCCACAAACCTATTAGGGTCAGTAGGTCCCACAAACCTATTAGGGTCAGTAGGTCCCACAAACCTATTAGGATCAGTAGGTCCCATAAACATATTAGGATCAGTAGGTCCCACAAACCTATTAGAATCAGTAGGTCTCACAAACCTATTGGGATCCTTAGGTCCCACAAACCTATTAGGATCAGTAGGTCCCACAAACCTATTAGGGTCAGTAGGTCCCACAAACCTATAAGGATCAGTAGGTCCCACAAACCTATTAGGGTCAGTAGGTCCCACAAACCTATTAGGGTCAGTAGGTCCCACAAACCTATTAGGATCAGTAGGTCCCATAAACTTACCAAGCCAAGAAGGTCTCACAAACTCATAAGGGTCAGTAGTCCCACAAACTAACTTAACCCAGAAGGTCCCTTACTCTCATTAGGATCAGTAGGTCCCACAAACCTATTTAAGTCAATAGGTCTCACTAACTAACCAAGCCCAGTAGATCCCAAAAACGTACCAGGCTCTGAAGGTCCCACAATCTCATTAGGGTCGGTAGGTCCCACTATCAATGTGACCTTAAATGTAACTCCAGGTCATTGATTTGTTACTTGTTAGCCATTCACCACAGCATGCTACAGGCACAAGGTCATGTCTTTGGGCCGCCTCTCGATCTCACTTGTCCTTCCGGCAGGTGAGCTAAAAAACAATCTTATCCATGCACCAGGTTGTGTACATGATATATCTCATGAACACCTCATCAGATTTTATATGTATTCAGACCACACGATTGAAGTGACAAAGGTCATATATTTTATTTGAAATAAAACGTTTGTGTACAAGATACATGTACTATGCATGTATCACCAAATCCCACAACTGATTTAGCTCATATTTACACAATAGTATGGCAAAATACAGTCCTTTCTCTGCTGATTATATTTTGATGGTCATCAGTAAGAAAAAGATCAAACCTGACCACTTTGCAAAAATAATTTATATAATGTAAATGAAAAAATATTAATCATGAAAAATGTATAGTATCTCGGTCCCCACTTGTATTTCGTAAATAATATTGTTAGGTAACCAGCGGACCGTGGTGGATTTTGGAGAGGGAACAATCGACCGACTTGGGTTCCCCGATGGAATGGCTATAGACACAGAGGGTAAAATCTGGGTGGCCTGCTACAGAGTTGGGAAAGTGGTTCGATTCGACCCTCAGACTGGTAAGTAGGTACACAAGTACTGGCCTAGCTTACTTCCCAAATCATAGTAAGATATCATGTCACTTAACCAGGATCACTTTCACATTTTTGTTTTTCCAGAGCATTCAATTTGCAACACCCAAGTACAAAATTATTTCAATTTCACAAGATTAGTATAGTGTCATTTTTATATGAGTGGTACATTTTGGAACAGATCAAGGAAAATTTGTATATAAGCATTGAGCATATTAAGAATTCTCCCAAGGCCTGCTGATAGTTTCCATTGGGCGTACATGTATATCCCCAGGCAAGAAATGGCCAATGGGACAGACCCATAAAGACGTTACAATGTCTACAGTGTCTCTGCTTCACACAAAAATGAAATGGCAACCACAATATAGCAATATACATGTATCTACATTAATTTTGTAATAATGATAGCGTATAAGACCGATAATTACATACAAAACAGAGAGAGTGCAGATTAAAATTTCATCATGATGCAGTTTATTATTTGCCCATTTTAAATTGAAAAGGAGAGAAGCTAAAACTCTTGGAAGGTGTTAATAGGGTGTTACTTTTTGATCTTGTACACAAATATAACAGTCAATTTTTGGTAACTCATCATCATTGCTTTGTCAGAGATGTACATAGTGAAGTACCTTTAAAAGTTATTGATATGTATATAATGTTGTTCATTTTTTGTTAAAATATTATAATGCTGGTCTACTGCTTCCATCTAATTACAGGGGAAGAACTGAGAACGATTGAATTCCCGGCACTAAGGACGACGTCATGCTGCTTCGGTGGGAAAAACCTGGATGAACTGTATGTCACCTGTGGACGTACGGGCGCGTCTGAGGAGGAACTGGAGAAATATCCTCTGTCTGGTTCAATTTTTAAGGTCACAGGGTTAGGGGTCAAAGGTTATCCTGCATCTGTATATGAAGGTTAATAATGTCAGAATAAAATGGATTGTCACTTAATTCTTTAAATTTAATTTCAATAATAATGTGTATCCAAGTTAAAGACAATGCTGTACAATGTGTAATAACTAAATAATCAATTAAATTAAAAAGAAAACCAACAAGTCATCCTATCAATTGTAAACCGATAAATCACTGCCAGTAAATGACATTAGTTTTAAGAAATAAGAAATGAACTTTAGAAACATACACAATGCTACAAACAATGCTATAAGCTATGTACACTAGCAATATGTGTTGAAATTAAATTTTACTTGTACCTGTCCACTGTTGTATTATTTTTTCATATTAAGCTTTATCCTTGTGTGAAAGGCTTACCTTTAGTCTAAATAATAATCAATATCCATATACATGTTACTTAATTGTTTAATCAATAATATATCCACAAGTACAGTGTACAATATATACATTGATAAACAACTTGCAGAAAACAGCACAGAAACACCTGCAGTATATATATATATATACAGATATTGTATTGTAAACTTGTACAATTGTTGTAATCACTGGTATCCATGTCAATTATAAAGATTAAACATGTTCAATAGACTTATGTGAAATGGCAAATATATTTACAAACACATACACGATAACCGGACTAGACCAAGAAAGCAGCTCCCCATCCGGAGTGTCCTTACCAATATCAGTTGGCAGGAATATATATTGGTTTATGAGATACAAATTGTGATTATCTGCTGGTTTGATTTTTTGTTTTGTTTATATATTTATGGTCTAGTAAGTAATACCGACAGTATGGTCCAATATAGGTACTTTATTCTAACAATGATTGCTGGATGTACTATTAAAAATAGATAGTTGGTCATGTAGTAATGACTACAGTACAGACATGTAAATTGTTTGTACTTGTCTTACTGATATTACTACACGATGTATATCTATATTTATAACAAACAGAGAGCAAATCTCTTAAATGCAGCTAATACGTTTTTCCTGATTAAAGGAGTGAGATTGTAGTTAGGTCTTGAGAGCCATGTTCTTGGGTTTGTAATGAAAATACTTGGAATTCTCAGTTTTACAGATCATACAACATATCATTCAGCTTCTAAAATTTCTGTAAATAGCACAATATAATTTAAAATACCAAAGTTATGAAGCTTCTAGAGTACAAACAACAAGAATTACAGGTAATCTTATGCTTTGCCTGTCCTGCTTTGTCAGTATTAAAAGTAAACTCCAAAATTCACTAAAATTTCTTGATTATTTCCAAAACCAAAAAAAAATGAAATTCACATTTTAAATATATTGGGAATGTTGACCCATACTACAATACAACTATATTCAAAGTTTGGTTGAAATGAAACTGACAGTAATTATACAGTTACTGTGCTCAACACAAACTAAGTCTACATTCCCAGCATCACTCATTTTCAGAGTCACTGGACCATATATTTTGGATGATACTCAGTAAATGTGATTGAACTATATACCAAGTTTGGGTAAAGTTGGACATAAACTTTTCAGCAAGGGATCTAAATACAAGACTTCACAGTGAAATACAAATTGTATTGACAATGCTTACACCTTTGTTGCCAAAAATTAACATCATAATCTCATTTTTAGAAATTAATCACAGGCAAGACAAAAATGACATTTATTAAACAAATGTTGTTTTTTTTGTGCTCCTATATGTATTGCATTGGTTTTTTTCTGTGACGAATATAGCGAGTGATTTTTACAATTTTAACAGATAATTTACCAAAGAATTCATATTCATGATGCTTTCAAAAAGAATAATTGAAAAGTAAATCTGGAAATTCCATTCACATATACCAGGTATATACATACAAAAGTACATACATGTACATACAAATCATAATGTCTGCACAACAGCACTTCGTAAAATTTAAATCCTTAATGAAGTGTCTTTATGCCAACAAATGTCAAGGTTTCATTTACTTCATACACAATTATCCTTATGATTTCTTCATGCTGGGCTTAAGGTCATCAAATCCTGGCCGCAAAAAGATATGAGGTTTCTTCTGTGGATCAAATCCCTCATGGCCCTGGAAATAAACAAGAGACATACCAGTATGACTAGACGCATTCACAGGGGACTTGGAGCAAAGTCAATTGCTTAGAAATTATGTACTATAGGGTTATTAAGCTATGAAAAAAATTCTGAATTACAACTTATTACTTATTGTATATATTGTATATTTATCAATTTTTTTTAATCAAAAGGTGAAATCACATATTAAACTGAATAGTTCATAAAAATTAACGCTTCTTGATTAGGGCTTAAAAATATTTATAAATTAGTTCTCAGGCCTGCGCACATCCCAAAAAATGTATCCGCATTACCAATTTTATTGCAAAAACAATAAAATAAAATTGCCCTAATGCATCCCTTAACTCTGGAAAAATTGTTCTGCATTCTGGTTCATACTTTAGTTGCCAATATTTTGAGCGTTTGAACGAAAAGCAGTTACAAGAGATGAATAGGCCTAGCTAGTTGATACAAATAGCTGACTATCTCCACGCGGACGATGGCTTTGATATCTGTGCACACACAGCGTGCAGATTCAGAAAGGATCAACAATATTACTGCCATGGAAATACTTGGTGACACATTGGATAGAAGATGGGACATAGACATTTCCAGACAAACTGAAAGAATGCCATGTTTCGTTTTTGTGAAAATTTTGCAGTTTTTTGATGAAATTGATGACCACAGAAGTTGCGTCAAAGCATTTTTGATAAAACATTTCATTTGGTGTGAATGAAAAAAAAAAAAACAACACCCTTTTGATAAAACATTTCATTTGGTGTGAATGAAAAAAAAAAAAAACACCCTTATCTGTTTTGTGTCCAATAAAATGATTAAAAATAATACCTCACTCCCTCCTCTATATTTTTTCAAAAATTGGCCTGAGAACCAAATAATTTATATTATATGGCATTAAAGTGACTAGAGTTATACCCCTTGATTAAAGTAACTAGAGCGAGAATGGAGCTGTACCTTTGACCAGTCGTAACTTGTTGCATAGGCAAACACATTCCCCTGTGCATTGAAGTTACAAGCAGTTAATGGCTGATCAAACTGTTCAGAAGTCTTGAGTTTTGTACGTGCATCTTTGTCCCAGAAACTAAATCTACAATCGGATCCAACCGTCGCCAGTGTGCCGTGGGTAGGATGGAATGAAATGTCATTCACCTGAAACAATAAAAACATTTAAAAGAGAATATTGATAATAAATATGAAGTTCAACTTTAAATTCAGATTAACACTAGTACTGTAGTTTGACAGAGCCTGTTAGACTGTACCATAGTTAACTCCACACTGTTTCTCTGTACTGTAGCTTTTCCTTTGACTACATACATTTTGTGACAGCTGTCCTTACCGTGTAAATATCCTGCATGCCGTTGGTGGTTCCATTGGACCGGTGACATTTGAAGGTGAAGTTATCTTTAGGACTTGTCGGGTTGATGTAATGTATTGCTACCCTTCCCTCAATGCTTCCCAAGGCAAATCCTGTAGGAGCATTTGTTTTCTTGTCGGCAAAAATACTCAAACATCGATGCTATAAAGAAAGCAAAATATTTTGAACTGTCTGTTACAGCCAATTACACAACGTATATGTATCAGTAAAACTTAGTTCTGTACTGATTTTTATAAGAATTTTAATCTATTGTGTGGATAATTCAATAAATCATTGATCAATACATTCAACACAATACAACTTCATGATAGAACTTAAGATTTAAAAATAAAAATGTATGTCTGTTTACAATAAGATTTCTAGCTGGAGTAAAACACAGGTGAATGAAGAGTTCAAAAGTGCAAAAAAAAAATTGACAAGTCCCTATGGGACACGATTAAACATTTCTATGCCCTCTAAATAAGGTAGGGACATGATTATAATTTCTATACCCTCTAAATATGGTGTGGAAATAATTATAATTTCTATGCCCTCCAAATATGGTGTGGACATAATTATAATTTCTATGCCCTCAACTAAATGAGGTAGGGACATGATTATACATGTCTGTGCCCTCTAAATATGGTAGGGACATAATTATAAATTTCTTTGCCCTCCATTAAATGAGGTAGGGACATGATTATAAATTTCTATGCCCTCTAAATATGGTAGGAACATATTATAAACTCCTTTGCCCTCTACTAAATGAGGAAGGGTTAGGATTAAAAACTTCTTTGCCCTCCACTTAAAGAGGCAGGGACATGATTATAAATTTCTTTGTCCTCTACTAAATGAGGAAGGGACATGAATCATGACTACCTGAAATTTCAATGGTGACTCGATGCGGCTGAATTCTTGAGGTCTGTTCTCTAGCTGGTAAACAATAAGCCCTCTCTCAGCAGTTCCAACCACAGCCATTGGGTATTTCTGTTGGAAAAGATCAGACTCTGTTAGCTCCAAATCATCAAACTTAGTTTTAAAATGTCTTCTTAATAGTCAGGACTACCTAATGACTTCATTTGTTGGAGTTTAAGACAAATGAGAATTTGTGAATAATTACCAAATGATGAAAAACAAATAATCATGTTTTTGCTACTGCCTTTTGTGTCACAGTGTAATTTATATAAAGGTTGGCACCAGTGTTAGATAACTTACCACATCAGCACAGTAGCATCTCTCTGGTAACTGTATCGAGTCAATAGGAGTAGGCTGTCGGGTGTCCCAAAACTGCAGGAGTAAAATGTTTTAATATAATAATCATATACATGTATATGATACTAGAAAAGATTTCACATGTAACTAATGACACACAGCATATGAACTCTCTGTCAGTATCAGATTTTACTGCAAACACTGTCAACCAGGAATTACATACATATTTACACTGTCAACCAGGAATTACATACATATTTAATCTTAAATAAAATAGGAAATTCAGTCTGATTCTTCAACATATCTTATCATTTAAAATTACATGAATCACAATTTCACACAACCCAAACTTCAGCCTTATTCTTCGTATATTGTACATGCTGACAAAATTTCACCAAAATCGGAGTTAAATCTTTTACCTTGAGAGGTTTGTCCCAGCTGTCAATCAATACACAGGTTAGTTGGGTGTATGTTTGAGTTTAATGTTTTACCTTGAGAGGTTTGTTCTAGCTTGGGTGTATGTTTGAGTTTAATGTTTTACCTTGAGAGGTTTGTTCTAGCTGTCCAACAATACACAGGTTAGTTGGGTGTATGTTTGAGTTTAATGTTTTACCTTGAGAGGTTTGTTCCAGCTGTCCAACAATACACAGGTTAGTTGGGTGTATGTTTGAGTTTAATGTTTTACCTTTAGAGTTTTGTCCCAGCTGCCTGTCATTACACAGCTGTAGTTGGGTGCCTTGATGTGATGGATAGTTTTGATGGGGGCATCATGCTGCAAGAGAATAATTTATCAATGATGGGAAAACTGGTTTAAATAAGCCATCAAATTAAATCAGTCCAGTCTTAAGAAAGTTTATTTTGCTTCATATAATTGTACAAAGTAGAGAGATAATTCAATAAGACATCTTTTTTTAAAACTTATTTCTAATGCAGTAAGAAATATCAAAACAACAGTAATCTTTACTCAGATTCAAATCAAGAACTGCCTTGGCTTTAAACATAGAAATATTAAAACTATACTAACACCAATGAACGAAATAACCTGTACATAACAACACTGAAATAATCAGGAAGTAGGGAAAGTTAGGCAGTACATGTATACTGAAATAAACAGAAAATAGGGAAATCTGAAAATGACTTGTACAGAGAACAGTCTAATACCTGTGCAATCTGTATGGCCTGGTTACTATTCAAATCCCACATTTTTGCTGTCTTGTCACATGAAGCTGTGAATACTTTTGTTCCATCCTGTAAATCAATTAATATCAGTTTAAATCACATCCTGTAAATTAATTAATATCAGTTTAAATCAAAAGAAGTTCTGCTGTTTACAAATGTCCACAGTGTGGTACCAAGATGTAGCTTTCAGTTTAACAAATGTTAATAACATGATCCTAATTTCCAGCAATCTGTCTGCATGAAAAACACTAAATAATATTTAATAGCAGATACTGCTAAAGCATGCCCATTTATCATATCCAAATCAGCTGTACTGCTCCAAGGTAACCTGTATGTACAGGTATGGAGTCACTTACATCACTCCAGTCACAGTCAAGGATTGGTCCCTGGTGTGTCTGCTGGGCCTTAGGGACTGTCTGTCCGGTCTGCTGCACCTCCCAACACCGAATCTAATAACCCAGAGAAATTACATGGACCAATTAAATAAAGCACATAAATCACACAAATATGCATATGGACCAATTAAATAACCCACAGAAATCACATGGACCAATTAAATAACCCACAGAAATCACATGGACCAATTAAATAACCCACAGAAATCACATGTACCAATTAAATAACCCACAGAAATCACACAAATATGGACCAATTAAATTAAAAAAAAATATATAGGCCAAAAATAGAACTCCACTATTGAACTTCAATGAATATAAATAATCATCCTTACATTGTTATCCCAGCTACCTGCTACAAGGAAGGTCTGAACCATTGTCCCTGGACTGAACTTAAGACAGCTGACGCTGTCATCAGGAGGTGATGCGACCTGTAAAATAAATGGTTGTGATTTAGATTTTTCTTTGTCTGTATTCCTCTCAAAGATTTTGGAAATTTGAACGTTGATTAATAGCAGTGGAGTAGTAAGGTGGATATTGTAGCCTATACCTATTGCCAAGACAACAGGGGTTTGATTCTCCTATCAGACATATATAGGTACACTAGCTATAGATAGGACATCACCAAGACGACAGGGATTTGATTCTCCTATCAGACATATATAGGTACACTAGACAGGACATCACCAAGACAACAGGGGTTTGATTCTCCTATCAGACATATATAGGTACACTAGACAGGACATCACCAAGACAACAGGGGTTTGATTCTCCTATCAGACATATATAGGTACACTAGATAGGACATCACCAAGACAACAGGGGTTTGATTCTCCTATCAGACATATATAGGCACACTAGATAGGACATCACCAAGACAACAGGGGTTTGATTCTCCTATCAGACATATATAGGTACACTAGCTATAGATAGGAAATCACCAAGACGACAGGGGTTTGATTATCCTATCAGACATATATAGGTACACTAGACAGGACATCACCAAGATGACAGGGGTTTGATTCTCCTATCGGACATATATAGGTAGTAGGTACAGTAGATAGGACATCACCAAGATGACAGGGTTTGATTCTCCTATCAGACATACATAGGTACACTAGCTATAGATAGGACATCACCAAGACGACAGGGGTTTGATTATCCTATCAGACATATATAGGTACACTAGACAGGACATCACCAAGATGACAGGGGTTTGATTCTCCTATCAGACATATATAGGTACACTAGATAGGACATCACCAAGACAACAGGGGTTTGATTCTCCTATCAGACATATATAGGTACACTAGATAGGACATCACCAAGATGACAGGGTTTGATTCTCCTATCAGACATACATAGGTACACTAGCTATAGATAGGACATCACCAAGACGACAGGGGTTTGATTATCCTATCAGACATATATAGGTACACTAGACAGGACATCACCAAGATGACAGGGGTTTGATTCTCCTATCAGACATATATAAGCACACTAGATAGGACATCACCAAGACAACAGGGGTTTGATTCTCCTATCAGACATATATAAGCACACTAGACAGGACATCACCAAGATGACAGGGGTTTGATTCTCCTATCAGACATATATAGGTAGTAGGTACAGTAGATAGGACATCACCAAGATGACAGGGTTTGATTCTCCTATCAGACATATATAGGTACACTAGATAGGACATCACCAAGACGACAGGGGTTTGATTCTCCTATCAGACATATATAGGTACACTAGAGAGCTGGATATCACCAAGACGACAGGGGTTTGATTCTCAGTCCTATCAGATACATTAGCCAGGGCAACAGGTTTGCTTCTCCTTGATAAGGTACACTAGATAGGGAATCCTACATCAGGACCATCTGTCCAAGAATATCTGTAGAAACAAGTACTGTAAATCCCTTATATTTCATGGGGAATTTATTTTCGTATCATTATGTTAAATGAGAGTAATTATAAATCTTCAAATTAATTTCTGTATGAAAATAACACCTTTGTATATATGGCAGCCAAGATATTGCTACCGATATAAGCGTCTTTCCTGCAGAGTCAATGACTATTACAGCTAATCATTTGTGATTTAAAAGTAATTTATAGATCAGCACTTGCGAAATCATGTATTTGTAATCTTTGAAAAGGTAAGTGTAAGTTCGCAAAATAAAACTTTGTGAAATTGAAGTGATTTACAGTAATCAGCAGATAGAACTTAAGTATGAATGTAAAATAAATAAGTGTGAATAATCCTTGCCAGAAGATACATTACCTTATAAGGAGTAAGAAATCAATTTTGTTTACAGTGGCATATTCTTCTTGTTGTTATAAGATTTTATTTGAAGGACACATATTCTTGTGTCTCTTATTCCTTTCAAGTTTCTGTGTAGTGTTGATGGAACAATGTTATTCTTTAGTTTTAATATCAATTTCTGATGTTACTTCAACCATGTAAATGTAACAAAACAAAACCTGAATAATAATTCAGACACGCTGTAGAGTGTACTACCATACATACATGTATGAAGCATCATGTAATACACAACATGCAATTAATAATAATGTCTAATCCTATACAAAACAATCCCTGTACCATTATGTATACCGCATGTTCTTTTATTATACTGACCTCAATATCCTTCATTGCATTGGAATTGGTGGAAGCTGTATTGCCAAATGAATTATTTGCCCCAAATATGCTCATTTTCAGGTTTTACTCAGGTCAATTACTGAAAATAAAAAAATCATAATTGATTATTATTGTACGGGTACTTGCCTGTCCATACTGGCACTTAAGTACCTGCTATCACAACATGACTTGCACTTAATTAATTGTGCCTTTAATTTTATGACCACATGACTTGCACTTACACAATTTGTAGTAATAACATAACAAAAGATATTGAAGCTGAAAATCTTGTTAAGATGCATCAGACCAAATCCTTCTGTTCCTAGAGAAGAATGATTTTAGTTTAAGGAAATAATTGCTATATTTCCCCGATTGTGTCTGGCCTCTCAGGCCCCTAGGGGCCAACCCACTATTTATACAAATTTGGTTCTTCTTCACCCAAAGATGCTTCAGACCAAATATATGTTCCTTTCATTCACAGAAAGGTAAAAGGATTTTAATAAATTTGATGCATTTCCCCTGGCAAGCCCCACCCTTCAGGTACCAGGCCCACTAGTACCCATTAACACGGAATTGGTTCCCCTTCACCCAAGGATGCTCCACATCAAATTTGGCTTAAACCTGTGCATGCTCAGAAGTTCATGACAAGTAGAAAAAAAATTACGGATGATGGACACTGTGCCACGGCATAAGCCGCGTGGGTCTTTGGACCAGTAGAGCTTATTACTAAATATTTGTTCTCCAGTTTGATTTCAATTTGATATTATATTAGTCTACAAGCATTTGCAGTCCACATTGGATAATAATATTTATGAAAAGTAACTTATTATAGGTCTATATACATTCAATAAAAAAAATACAATGTCTGTTATAAGCCCCTTGAAAGTTAATCGAAAAGGATTTGTGAAAATCAATCTTAAACTAAAGATTTTATGCAATGAAAAGTTTGGTTTGGTTTATTTTGTTTAACGTCCTATTAATAGCTAAGGTCATTTAAGATGGCCTCGAGCTCCTGTGCATGCGACATGCATGCGTGTGTTGAGCGCATATGTGTGTTTTGGGAGGCTGCGGTATTTTCTTGTTAAGTCTCCTTGTGATAGGCCGGAACTTTTGCCGATTTATAGTTTATTATGCAATGGAAAAGTTGTTTTTTTTTACAAAAAAACAATTTGATTTTTAAGCATTTTTTCAAAGTAACAATAAAATTCAAAATGGAGAACCTATATTACAAGTCCCAAATGTTATCAAACAATTTACTTATATCAATTCTTGGCAATATATGAACACGAGACCTCAGAGTAATAGAAATGGTAGTTAGAAGAATTGCAGCACTATTCCTTTAAAAGTAGGCCTAAAAAGACTTGTTAAAATAAACTAACTACATGTACTGCAGTGGCGTGATGGACGCAATCAGAGTAAAACTTTATACCCCAACACAGTTGTGCGCTGATAAGCCCAGTCATATTTGACTTCCTGCAGCTGGCTATCAGTGGGACCACAGGGTTAATTATAAATGATGTGATATATGAGATGGGACATAGGCTAGACTACATATTTACCGGTGTATTGCACGCATATCATGCATGTACGACCGATCTCATTTATTAATCATCACACCATAATCATTTATGTTATTCCCACAATCTCATGATAATAGTTAGGTCACTGTTGTACTCTGACATAAAAATTTACATAAACACGAGTTTGTCTACATTTACAAGTGAATCTACGCACTTAAAAACAAAAAGACAGGAGACAGAAATAGACAAGGGGATTTCCGTTCTCAGAATAAACTCAATATAGACTTGGTTCCTGTTAAAATGGATATAACAACAAACATGTACAGTACACAGAAAGTTAATTGCATTCGACAATCTTACTGGCAGTGGTAATACGAACATCGTTACTAATTTAAATGTGATCATGCAAGAATTGAAATGCGTGTCTCACTTTTTCTTCCCTCGGCAAATATTGTAAACGCAATTAATATTACCATTTCGCGCACTGTAACACTTCGGCTATATGAAGACGATTACGACTGCATTCATTAGGCTTAATCTCTATCTCAGAAATGTTTGAAACGTCATAGTCAGTACAACGCTTAACTACATAATTTTTAAGGATGCAAGACCATCAGCGGCTATCATTAAAGAGGCAAGGGCAGTAAAATATGAAAGCAGACAATGCCTGAAACAAGCGCAGAGTCAACAGTATTTAAAAAAAGCCTATTTCCCAAATGACAATGTTGAAATATTATTATTTATACATATTAGTAAAATGTAATCAATTGAATAAATAAGTAAATTGAAATTATTTGAATCACTATATGCAGTTCAGAGGAAATGATAAAAAAAATCTATAGGTACAATTATTGGTATTACATTTCAATTGTCCTCGACTGTGGCCTCGGCCGACCGTTGTAATATTGCGGGAATAGTGAATATAGAGACACAGCAAAGGATATATATATATAAATAAAAACTAATTATGGCCATACGCAAAATCTAAAACCTCAACAAAGGCAATCATTTATAATCTTTACGCTGAACCAAATAAGGAAGACATAACTGTATCTGATCTTGAAAAGCCTAATGTTCTCGCGGTCTACTTTCCAGTTTTAATACCTGAGAATCAGACAAAGCAATGCTCGATATGGAGAAACTAAATGTGGAACCTTTTACCAGACTCGATATTTCTCCGGAAAAAGTGCGAACAAAACTATTTAAGTCGAAAACCTCAAAATCTCCAGGACCAGATATGATTCGCCCAAGAGTTTTAAAAGAAACAAGCGATGTCATATATAAGCCGCTATTATTGATATTTCAAAATCATTAAGTACCAGGCAATTTTAAAAAAAAAGGGGAGACCGTAAGGAAACGCCTACAAACGTGGTTCGATGTCTGGCAACTCCGTTTTCACCAGAAAAATGCGAAATGATGCGCGTGGGGAATTCAAATATAGATAAAATGAACCACACCCTCATGGAAGACGTAGGAGTTTGTGAACTTGAAAAAAGACATCAGTGTCATACTAGACAATAAATCATCATTGGATGCAGGGGCATTCAGTCTGAATCTAGCACACTAAGATGGATGGCTACAGAAGGAGGAGTAAGACATTTTATGCCTGAACATCTATAGTGCTGCTGGATTTAAGGCTGGGTGCCAATCCTGTATCTAAGCAATAGCTGTTAACTGAGAACAAAATCTTTTTATAACTCTGTAACATGATATAATTTGACAAAGGATATACTAGAACCTTATTACCTCCCTTTCCCACTAATTGTTAGTTCTTTTTATAATTACCTCCCTTTGATCATATATAAAAATCAATATATTCATAAAAAAAAAAAAATTCATCTCCATAGATATTTCATCTCCATTGACTTAATTTATATACATATTTCTTATACTTTTTCACTTTCAATTGTTTTAGTTTAATTCTACTATTGTTCTGTTTGTATTGGGGAAGACTTATATAGGCCAAGCCTGCTGTCTAACCCATTTGTATAAATGTTATACAATAAAATATGTTGAAATGAAATGAAAATCATCATTTGATAAACATATGTGAATAGGTGAATAAAGATAACTCGATAATAGGAATTTTACGGAGACCAATAGAATACATTAGTCTGGACAGTTATAAGTTGTTGTACACGGCTTTGGTTAGACCACATATCGAGTATGCAAATCAAGTTTGGAACACTCATCTAAAAAAAACATCAAAACGATAGAAAGTGTTCAACGATATGACAGAGATCTACGCAATACTATCCGGGAAATATGGTTGTGAAGTGTCAGATTTTTTTTAAAAATCAGGAATGGTTCCTCAACACGTTGGCTTGGCCTTAAGATGTTAGACAATATGCGTTTGCACAGAGAACTGTCGATGTATGGAATACTCTCCCGTCGAATGTAGTAAATGCAAACACTGTCAAGGCATTTGAATATAAGTTAGACGAGCATTGGAAATATCAGCCACAGAAATATTGTTTTAAAGAAAAACTTGAACTGTTAATTTTTCATTTTTCATATATTATTTATTACAAAGCTGATTGTCATAGGAATGTACATGTATTTTCCTACTTTTGTCAGATTAAATCTATGTATCTATGTATATTATAGCTTTGATTAACAGACGGTGCGTTGGAAAAGAATTACAGTTGCTGAAAGAATTGCACACGGATGCTTATTACATGAGTTTTTAGAATCACAAATGTGTTTTTCTGTTTTTATCAAGTTGTGACTAGGGCGAGTAAAATTAGCAGACGTGCCGAATGGTCATTTCGTCCCCGCTTCGCAACATCTAACAGATATAGTAGTAACGTGGTCAAATGTTCTCCAGGAACTGTACGCGCGCTTCAGCTAGTTGTAAGCTTACCTCATAGAGAAGTTATATATGTATAAGGAAGAGATGTAACTATTTTATTATGTCCAAAAATCAAAGAAAATCGTAAATGCAAATGACTGCTAGTGACACTAACGTTCGAGGTTGCCTATCGGCAGTATACCGCCATGTTACTTTTACTGTACCCGGTTGGAATACAAAGAGTTAATATATTTCTAGCAGTTGAATGAGATTTCATTTTCTTTCAAAGCGTGTATATAGTATTGGTTAATTATGGGATTAATGTGACCAGGAAGAATTTGTAATGCAATCAGTAGAAGTCAATATCAATATGGACCAACTGTCTCCGCGAGGGGCGCTGCTGTTGGACAAATCGGCAATCACATGACATCGTGTCTGGTGAATGAACGATCAATTGCATAATTTTCAATCAGTAGGCTTAGGTAGATAGATCGATAGTGATATTCGCCAGGACGAGGTACTGTAAGCACCGGCTTAATGCACTACCGGCAACAATCGGATCAGGATAACATTGCTTTCATGTACACCTTTGTGAACATTCATTGTGGCGCCATCAAAGCTGTGTCGGTAAATAGCCGTGGCTAATTACAATATGACAGCTGATACAAGTCGAGTTGTCATGGCGACTTGATGGCATATATATATGTGTGTCTATAATGACACTGGAAATTATTCCTGGAGAGTTCATTAATTGCGTAGTGTAGGATTGAATCTCTTCTAAGTTAATATAAATTGACCAAACAGATTAACTTTGTCATACGAACTGTCATAATTGATCGGGAAAGGTAGTTTTCACCAAACGTAAATACATAAGGTATTATGAAAAGCCAGTGAGTCAGGCGGACCCTAATAACTACTCGCCCATCAACATCTTTCCAATTTATTATGCCTGCCGTGCTACTTTCAATTTAACAGTTGTACACCATTGGGGCATTCCGGGGCCAGTGATTGTTGTTTTGCCCTAGGCCTGTCATTTTCTGACCACTACAGAAATTAACAAAAGGTAGAGTATCCCCCCCCCCCCCCCCCCCCCCCCAAATATCGTTAATTGACAACACGTTATCATTGACAACACGCACAGACGTTATCATTGACAACACGCATAGACGTTATCATTGACAACACGCACAGACGTTATAATTGACAAACACGCACAGACGTTATCATTGACAACACGCACAGACGTTATCATTGACAACACGCACAGACGTTATCATTGACAACACGCACATACGTTGTCATTGACAACACGCACAGACGTTATCATTGACAACAAACACAGACGTTATCATTGACAACAAGCACAGACGTTATCATTGACAACACGCACAGACGTTTTCATTGACAACACGCACAGACGTTGTCACTGACAACACGCACAGACGTTATCACTGACAACACGCACAAACTATCATTTATAACACGCACAGACGTTATCATTGACAACACGCACAGACTATCATTTATAACACGCACAGACTATCATTAATAACACGCAAAGACGTAATCATTGACAACACGCACAGGCGTTGTCACTGACAACACGCACAGACGTTATCATTGACAACATGCACAGACGTTGTCACTGACAACACGCACAGACGTTATCATTGACAACATGCACAGACGTTGTCACTGACGACACGCACAGACGTTATCATTGACAACATGTACAGACTTTATTATTTATAACACGCACAGACGTTATCATTGACAACACGCACAAACTTTTTCAGGTACAGCACATCCCGACATTATCATTGACAACACGTCACAACATAGTACGAATTATTTTGACAATCTTTCACAACAATATTTGTTCCCTCAGCGGCGTCGTAATACATGCTCCACAGAGCCTATGTTGCTTTAACCATGTAAACGATGATAGATAAAATTGTAATTGTCGTCTATT
Organism: Pecten maximus; assembly: GCF_902652985.1. Classification (NCBI taxonomy): domain Eukaryota; kingdom Metazoa; phylum Mollusca; class Bivalvia; order Pectinida; family Pectinidae; genus Pecten; species Pecten maximus. The sequence goes on along the minus strand of NC_047018.1, from coordinate 15,712,592 downwards.
CAGATGTAGCGAGTGCATTGATAATATAACGCACATAAATCGAAAGGGTAGATATCTTTGCATTAAAACATCGAGATGTTAAATTTTCAGATTTCAGCAGGTACGTCCGTTTTCAAGGTCACCGTGTTCATAATGCGCGTTGTAAAAGGTCACGTGATGTATGTCTCACCGGAAGATATGTGTTTTTACCCGGGTAACCCGAACCCTCGTATAGTGACCGCAAAAAAACAACAACAAAAAACAACAACAAAACAACAACCTTAGGTTAAAAAGAAAGCTAGTGAATATCTGTACAATACCTTACCTATGTAAACAGTCAAAGGCTCTGTTCGTACGCGTCTGAATAGAGCAGACGTTCGCCCCAAGTCTGAGTTGGAGCAATATTTTAAAGCGGATATATAGAATAATCATAGACTAGTCCCGACGTTATCATTGACTAATACAATCTTCTCCTACCTTGAGGGTGTGATAGATTAGTTTTCATCCAACAGATGATATTCTAGGTTGTCTAACCCGAAACTCTACGAGGGTTGAACAATCAAGAATATAATCCTAAGGGTTGGAGATTTCTATATCACATCCTTAAGGTAGGGGTGATTCTTTTCCTCCCATCAGCCTGTTCAAATATTGAAAAAAAAGATATACCGCAACACATTGTTGATGTGATGCGTTGAATTTTTGCGGCGACGTCATTGTATTGTTACCATGACGTCGTTACATTGTTTGAAAAAAATGCGATCTGTCATAACTAAGGGTTGACCGAGATATCACATCCCAGGGGGAGACAGAGAAATCTAAAAGTTAAATGGCAGACAAATCTGTGAACAGTGGGAAAAATACGTTCTCGTGGTTATCATTGACAGTATGTTGGCCGAGGTTATCATTGACAGTATGTTGGCCGAGGTTATCATTGACAGTATGTTGGCCGAGGTTATCATTGACAGTATGTTGACCGAGGTTATCATTGGCAGTATGTTGGTCGAGGTTATCATTGACAGTAAAATGGCAGACAAATCTGCGAACAGTGGGAAAAATACGTTCTCGTGGTTATCATTGACAGTATGTTGGCCGAGGTTATCATTGACAGCACGTTGGCCGAGGTTATCATTGACAGTACGTTGGCCGAGGTTATCATTGACAGTACATTTGGCCGAGGTTATCATTGACAGCACGTTGGCCGAGGTTATCATTGACAGCACGCTGGCCGAGGTTATCATTGACAGCACGTTGGCCGAGGTTATCATTGACAGCACGTTGGCCGAGGTTATCATTGACAGTACGTTGGTCGAGGTTATCATTGACAGTACGTTGGTCGAGGTTATCATTGACAGCACGTTGGCCGAGGTTATCATTGACAGCACGTTGGCCGAGGTTATCATTGACAGCACGTTGGCCGAGGTTATCATTGACAGCACGTTGGCCGAGGTTATCTTTGACAGCACGTTGGCCGAGGTTATCATTGACAGCACGTTGGCCGAGGTTATCTTGACAGCACGTTGGCCGAGGTTATCATTGACAGCACGTTGGCCGAGGTTATCATTGACAGTACGTTGGCCGAGGTTATCATTGACAGCAATGTTATTTCGTCAGTTATAACTGTCCAGAGTACATGTTATAGGTGACAGATGCTTTGGTACATGTGCATTCTTAATTGACGAAATAACATTGGTTCACCCCTGATTGCATTCAACTAGTAATCAATCAGAATGAGAATAGGTGTTAGATTTAGCTGTTGTCAAGCTAAATTTTATCGTCGATCACCCATTCCGGAAATCGGAATTCTCACACCAAGTAAAAACTAAATGAAATTGACAGGTGTTTTTTATTACTTCTCATCTCGCCCACTTCTAGACGGGAAATGATCAGTACCATTTGTACATATGTAAGTTCTTGTTATTCCTATCTAATAAAGAGGTTAAAAGTGTATTACCAAATAGCAATTCTCGAGTAGGTCTATGCTACTTAATATGACCATACTTATTTCAAATCACACATCGCAAATTTTCATGCATCGGAATGATACAAGAGGCCCAGAGGGCCTGTATCGCTCACCTGATTTATTTGAGCAAACATTAAAGTAATGTTTATGTTCCATTTGCTAATAGCTTTATTTTTTGATGTATGATTACAATAATGTATTTTGCGGGGATCTCAACTGATTCAAAGATATAACTCAGAAATGAAGTCAAGACTCAACATAATTGCATTTAAAGAAAATTTAAGTCCTTGGGGTGGGGAAAGACCCTGTGCCTATTTTTACATCAGGATTGTGTTAATCTCACGACGCTCAGCAAGGCTATATATGGTTATGGCGTGGGGATCTGAATGGTTTCAGAGGAAAAACAAAAGAAATAAGTCTTCAGGGGTGAGGAAGGACCCAAGACACCAGGGGGTGGGGGTTGTCATCCCCATTATTTGTATAAATTTGAATCCAAGCCTCCTGCAGATGTTACCACTGAAAAGCTAATGTCATATGGACTCATTTTGGGCTCGCACCTAAGGCCCCCAAGGGTCAGCCCCACCATTTTTACAATCTTGAATCCCTACACTATAAGGATGCTACCAATCAAATATGAGCGATGTACATAACTGAGTTTCAATATAGTCATTTAATTGTCTTTAGCCAAATTGGCCACTTTTAGACCAACCCCTTAGCCCCCTGGGGGTCAGCTAGACCATTTATAGTTTTTGGAATTCCTACCCCTAGGGATGCTACCAGTCAAATATGATTGATATTCATAGTTTACTTCCAGACAATTAATTGTTTATATCAATTAAGCCAAATTGACCCCTTTTTGCCCCACCTCTCAGGCGCCCACGGGGTCACCCCCACCATTTCTACAATTTTGAATTCCTACCGCATAAGGATGCTGCCAATCAAATATGAGTGACACACATTGCTTAGTTTCAAAGAAGTCGTTTATATCAATTTAGCGAAATTGGCCCCTTTTGGCTCCGCCCCTCAGGCCCCCGGGGGTCAGCCCTACCATATATACAATTTTGAATCCCCACCACATAACGATACTACCAGACAACTATGAGTGATATCCATTGCTTACTGCTAGAGAAGTCGTTTTACATCAATTAAGCCAAATTGATCCCTTTCGGCCCCACCCCTCAGGCCCCTGGGGGTCAGCAACACCATTTGTACATTTTGTTTTGTATCCCTAGTCCATAAGGTTGTAACCAGTCAAATATGAGCGATATCCATTGCTAAGTTTCAGAGAAGAAGTCGTTAATATCAAATTCCGCCAAACTGACCCCTTTCGATCCCACCCCTCAGGCCCCCAGGGGGTCAGTCCCCACCATTTGTACAACTTTTTATCCCTACCCAATAAGGATGCAATCAATAAAATATGAGCAGTATCTATTGCTTAGTTTCAGAGATGAAGTCGTTTATATCAATTTAGCCAGATTGAACCCTTTTGGTCCCTCCTCTCGGCCCCCGAGGGGGTCAACCTAATCATTTGTATGATTTTTATTCCCCACCCCATAATCATGCTACCAGTAAATTTTTTTTTCAATTTCGATCAGCGGTTATGAAGAAGTCAATTGTTGACGGACGGACGACTGACGCCGGACGTCACGGTATGGCATAAGCTCGACCAGCTAATTTACTAACAATTCACTTTCTAGTAATTCAGAATTTAAGGTTTAAATCACTATATACCATATATGTGAGGAGCCTTATTTTATGTTTTAAACATGAATGAATATATTACATTTTATGTCGTGTGTATATATATGCGCGCACTGGTGATGTATACTGTCTATAACATACCTTATACATGTCCATGTGACCGATCGAACCGAATAAAGTCCAGATAAAAAATATCAATCACCGACACCGTGAAATTACCGTAGCTTTTGCTACTGACTCACATTGATCAATACAAAACAGATCGGATCAGGTGCGGTTTTTCACACGTTATTTGGTCGTTGCCAACCAAGTAAAAATCATATCGTCCTAAAACCACAGAATACCCTTTTCCCTCGTTTTTCTAGCTAATGTCTATATGTAGGTTACTTCGTGTGCCCTTTAAGGGGATACGTCAGTCTAGAAATAATGAACCTATTGTGTTTAGAGGTTACTAAAATATTGAACTTTGAACATTTTTTCCAAAGAATCTTTTTTAAATGAATGAGATTATCTGACTTTTCTTGCATTGATAAATCATTGCTACCTTCCAAGGATAGGATGGTAGTAGCATTATAATTAGTCGCTGTACTAAACATATGGTAGGGATTAAACATTGATACAAATACTCTGTTTACTTTGATTGGCTCTCTAGCATTATTTCTGCTGATTGGTTACCTGCTGTCCGTGATTCCACCATTCGTAGAGGTACAATTATTTGCAAACAAAAGGTGATCGATAAAATCAAAGAGATCCGATTGTTCATACAAGATTGTTGGACATTGTGCTAATGCACGCACGAAGGCGTTGTTGTTAGGTTGTTGTCAAAAACTGATATAATCAGGGAGACATGCGGATGAGAGACTCCCCGCTCGTGGACACAATTAACACCAAAATATATTTCTCAGAAATAAATACTCAGCATAACTACTCAGCTTCAACACACCTATCTATCTCAAACTTTACTACAACAGATTACTAATAGATAAAACTGTTGGTAGTCCTCTTAACGTTTTGGGAAGCTAACACGTTTGATAAATATCAGATTATGGAAAAATAACAAAAGGCCCATGGCCACCTGAGTTTTGATAAATTTATGCATATTTGACTCCTGTGACCCATTGAAGTTAAAGGTCATTCATTCGGAAATCTTGATAGTCTTTCACCCCAGTATGCTACAGGCCCAATAACAGGTCTCGGAACCTCATGCATAATAAGAGAAAATCATTTAAATAGTTTGCCATATTTAACCCCTGTGACCTAAAATGTAGGTCTAGGTCATTCATTAGAACAAATTGTCTACCCCTTTACTCCAGCATACAACAGGGCCTATATCCGTTTTCATGACCTCTTGATTATAGAGAAGTTGTTTAAAATATTTTAGTATATCTAATCATGTGGCCTTGAATTAAGGTCAAGGTCATGCGTTTGAACAAAATCAATTTGGTAGTTATTCATCCAAGCATGCTGCAAACTCAACTTATGTCTTTGAGCTTTTTGGTTGTTGAGAAGAAGTCGTTTAAAATATTTTAGCATATTTAACCCCTATGGCCTTGGATGTTAGTCAAGGTCATCCATTTGAACAATTTTGGAGACCTTTTATCCCAGCATGCTACGGACTTTCGACTCGGGTAACCTAAAACATAGCCTTACCATGAAATATATGATTGCCGTTTTTCTTTTTATCACATAAAGATGTGTTATCTTCCCTTTATACTTCACTCCTTTCATACAAACATCGCTCCTGACCACATTAGCACTCACTTTGGGATAACTCTTACGAAGTGTATCTAAACACAGGTCTGGCGTTCATTTGGAAACTTTTTCTCGGAAGGTAACATACTATAAGTGTTTCGTGCCTGCGTTCTGGCTATCGTTGGGATCGGGAAGTTATCCAATTGACAGTTTGCACTGCTCCTTTGAACAGTCGCTGGTGTTGGCAGGAAACTGTTTTTACCTTTTCTGTGTTTAGGGTTGTAAGGGTGTTTGAAGTGATTTTGCCATCATCGTGTTTTACGGGTTGATTCCGTCCGTGCCTATAGGTCGTTCGAAGCATTCTATCACTGCAGTATTCGATTGTTGATTGTGTTGGTAGGTTGTTCGAAGTATTATTATTAGTTTTGTCATTGTTCTTTTTTAAGGTTTTGTAATATAGTAGGTTGTGCCAAGTTTTACGCCATTGCCGTGTTTTAAGAGTTGCTTACATTCGTACATGCAATTGTTGCGTTTAAGGGTTACATGGCGTTTCTAAGTTGCCTGAAGAGTTAACGACTTCGCTTTATTCTTAAGGATGGCAATGATTGGTACATTGCCTAAAGGCATACGTTGTTGTGCCAGGTATTGGCTTCGGTTTTCCTGGTTATATTAACCAATATAAAACACAAACACAGTAGTTGCTGTCTCTTACGATAATTTATTGGACCAATCCTAGAAGAGCACTTGTGTCGGGATACATTATAAATGACAGAGGAATCCTAGTCAGTATGTAAAAGAACAGTGTTGTTAATCGTATACATGCATTAAAAGACATGCAGGTCGCTCCACACAAGCACGTGCTCCTTATAAACACATGACGTCATTCTCCAGAATAATGGATGTCTAGTGATAGTTGTATATCAACGTTAAAGTCCAAAGGAGAGTACTACTGTTTCGTTATTTCAATATAATTTCTAGGTCTTATTAGATTTCGACTCTTTCTGTTTGGCCTCCGATGTGCAGTGTCAAAATATATAAAGGATTAGATACCGAATATCACCTTGGTAAAATCTAGAAAAGTTATGTTTACAATTTCCACATATGCATGCGTTTGCAAGAAGTACATAACTTGTGTGGGCGACGTTGTTCTGACAAGTTAACTTTATAGATTTGCTAGTGTAGACGGATTCCATGAAAAACTTTATCAAGGCTGAGGAAAGGAACATTTCGTAAAGTTTATTTGAACTGGCGTCTCTTTGTGTAAAGACAAAGGAACCCGATTTGTCACAATATGGCAGGACTTGAGCAAATGGCTGGACCAGGACAGATACTTTTAAGTATACGATGTTGTAAGTTAACGATCTTGTAGAATATAACGTGTGTACGATAAACCCTTACTGTAGGGTGGACCTCTGTATCCTAGGTCAGTAACCATGACTCTCCTTCTATTTACTCCATACCTTCCCGGGCATGCGTAAAGCGGACAGTAACAGGAAGGTGGAGCGACGTCAAGCGGACAATAGCAGGACTAGAGGCAGGGGTCCACTAAGTGAGGTTTTCATTGGACAGAACTCCGTCATGTGATATGTCCAATGATTGGATAACAAATCGGCAAACCATTCATACGGTACAGTTCGAGCATATCACAAATTTAGACAGCTTACAAATAATTTCGCATTTTTCAATATAGTGTCATAGACAAAAATGTTTACAACCATCACAACACACGAATGATTAACAGGAAAAATATTTTCCATTATGATACTATTCACATTTATAACATACATTCACATTCAGTGTACGAAATCGATCAAAATAATATGGGACCAAGATATCAAATGGGTTAGCATTACTTTGTGCTGATATAATTAATGAGATTTCGAGTTCATACATCCGATTTTTAGATTTCGATGTTAAAACATTTAAAATAATTTTTGACTTTTTAAGTTTTTGATCATCCAGCAATAAGATAATTTTATACAAACGAGAATGCAATTTTCGCGGAGAACATATGCAAGTTGCAATCAATCATCGATCTCCATGAAGTCTCGTGAAACGAAACAGCGCTTAAAGAAACAATCACCAACCCAAAATATAACCACCACCATCATCACTACCATTAAATAATCTACATTACAACAAGCGAATTACCAGACTCGCCCAACTTATCTTTAATATTAAATTCATACTTCTGTACTTTTCATCTTGGTGTAGGTAGGTATGAATCTAGAGAAAAAATAAAGCTTTATAATATATTAAATTTTCTGTATAACTTTATGTGTCTTGTATAGGTAACATCAATAAAATGATTTTTGAAAAATATATATTAGTAGTATACGCCAACTAGAGCAATGCATGTTTATATATTAATGACTATATACGCTAGCTTTCACCACAGTGTTAAAGCCTCCCTCTAAAATATAAATGTATGTTTTGGGTTTCCAAATGTTTAACTGATGACAACACGTACCAAACATCAGATTCAAAAAAAAAATCAAAAAAATCGTGAAATATCTTTGACTATTAGATTATTGAGTCTAGCTTTGATTAACTCGGCCGATAGCTACCACAGTAACCCAGCGATTACACAGGTTTTCCCTTGTGGCAGCAAGAGACCCCATACTCTCCCAGTTACTCTGATAGGTCCAGGAGAATCCGTTAGAATTCGGTATTCGCGACATAAAATGGGGCAACAAATCAATTTAATCCACACTTTAAGCGTGAAACTTTTCCGTTAGCCAAACTTTCATGGGCCTTACGGTAAATGTAATGTATATGTGTCTATGAACAACAATCTATATGCAGCAGTGACCAATATGAAAATAAATAAAACTTCAATCACCATACCCAAGAAATTTAAAGGTACTACAATATAGTATGTATCGTAATGTATATCATTAATTAAAATCCGAATGATATTGATCTATCAATAATTATCTAGAAATAAGGCATACACGTCGTGAGACACATGAATCCGCCAATCAGAATAGAAAGCTCGGCTCAAAAGAGTAAGTGTGCATAAAATATACGAATAATTTGCGTAAAATCTTAAGTTATACACGCAAAGTGGTACAAAAACCTTGTTCAGTCATTTTTTTTCCCTTTTAGTCCTTTTCAAAAACTATTATAAATCCCAAAAATATGTTTGAATCAGGTTATACAAGGTCTTTATTGTGGGCCAAAACACCGAAATGGCATCAACTACTATATAGCAAAGAATTTGATGTTCATAATGAGACAAACCTACTTTAATTTCTATAAAACTTGCGAGCTTTTTTCACATATCATTAACCTGACACTTGCTTCTGTGACACAAATCTGTAATTATGAAAGTCCGGCGAACCATTTTTTCCTGATTACGGAAGTCCGGACTCACAAATTTTCCGGTTAACGAAAATTCCGACTAACAAGTGATCGGGATGAATAAGATGACATGGCAATGCGTGTCTCGCTGTCCCTACGTATCCGAGTGTAAGTCATTCAGACGTGGGTTTGTTACCCACAACGGATTTATAAGGTTGATTCCGTCACAATAATATATGAAATACACACGAAACAAAAGTTACATGTATTACCAGCAGCTTACGACAAATATATACAATACGAAAATACACATTTGATTTAGAGAAAAAACATTTGAAATAGCAAGAGTCACTTTTGAGCCAAACATTCAAGGGAACGGGGAAATTTGGAAGGTACATGTATTTGAATTCGACATGTCTTCATTATATTATTCACGTCTTTGGCAATAAGTATTTTTCCAAGACAAAATCCTTATACAATATAGGTTTGAACCAGCATACAGCTGAAGTGTGCCCGACGACACCCCGTACAAGTCCTACAATATCGCACATCCACCCTTCTCCTTGAAGGGGTTGTCGCTGGGCCTTTGGAATCCTTTTAGTAAAGCGTCCTCCTCCGAGTGTTGCTCACAGTACTTCTCGATGTCGTAAATACACTCTGATACGCGCACACGCTGGATGGCCGCCTCAAGGCGTAGCTGCTCTACCAACTTCCGTTGCTGTTGAAGACCCTCTTGGAATTTATTCATTTTCAAACTGAAAGAAAATAGTCAGAATCAGAGTTCAGTGAAATATTCCAGAAATAACAGGTAAGATTAGAACATGTAGATTTACACAAAATACTATTAACTATTTACTATTAAATACTTAAGTTCCTCACAACCTTATGTAACTGATCATTACAGATACGTGTAGAATTCCCAAAAGAAACACGTGAAAAACACGTTTTTGATATAAAACTAGCATGGTAAAAACTTTGTTAATTGGATAATGTAAAAAGAACTTGCAATACGTGTGTATATTGCTTTATAATCCCAAGACATTACATGTATATACACAACATGTACATATATTGTATGAAAAGTAACGGTTAAAAGCATTGAATAAATCATGTATTTACTATGATACTACTAGAGACGATATCGCATGGAAAACAGATCAAGTTACCTGCCAGTTCGATTGACCTGGCTACAATGTCTTCGTTAAGTAAATATAAAATACACGATCTTGTAACCTGATAAGGCCCATTTAATCAATGTCTTCCTATCTGCATGCGATCCATACCCATGGCCCTCATAAATCGAACGGTGATTTTATATGTAAACACAAATGGATATCAATAATAAATTGAGAACGAAACAGAAAAACTGAGGATATCTAACTTCAGCTAGCTAAAGGTCTCTGGCTATTATTTGGTTCGGACTCCAACCGACCTTTAGCAACCAAACACTCTTTTACACTGCGTAGATTCGGCCCTACAATAATATCAGCATAAGCCTAAACTTGATGACAACGATGTGTGCTTACAAGTTAGGTATAGTATATTCCCTTTACACAGTCTAATCACTTATTTACAATAAATTAATAATACTTTAACACTAGAACACTTTGCTACCTCATTCAACGCTTCAAGTGACCTATTTCGAACATGGCGGATTTGGTTGTAAAAATGCGGAATGTGTGTATCAAGCGGAACAAATATCAAGAACAAAGAAAATAGCTTTTTGTTTGTTTTTGCTTTATATTCCATTTTTGTATATACCGGACCGCCATTTTCAATCCAAGTTGTTACCGGAATGAAACCTGGAAGTGAAAATAATCGTGATTGTGTGTCTTTGAGGGCTATTTTTATGATTCATGAAAAAGAGGTAATAACATGACACCGTTAAACACTTAATTTTATGTAATTTAGCTGTCAAATATAATAAAAATCCCAGCTTTGAAAATTTAACATTCTGGGTAGTGTAAATTCGCCTTTGGAAGTTAGAGAATACACGGCGACCTTCATAAGTTTCTCGCCGTGTTATCCTGACGGGTGCCGAGGGGAAAAACACATTCTGGCCAAATTCCAGTTGCGTGTTGATTGGTTAGTTGATATGCCATCTGAGTACGACACCTTACCGGTCACTGCCAGATGTTCGTGACATGTAGTGTTAAATGATGACCTGCATTTTAATCGGATAGAACTCCATGTTGCCAAGTTCACATGCTATTAACTTGCATCATAATATAACAAAGTTCACATGCAATTAACTTGCATCATCTTATAACAATGTATACGACACTTCAGCTGATTTAACATGTTCTAAACTGACGTTTTCTGCTTGTTATCGTCCTTCTGTGTCAGCTCTTCATTGACTTGTTCTGGTAGCGTACGGTCGTATTCGAAAGTATTAATTTTACAGTCGTCAGGCAGATACAGGGTAGAAAGTTGTTAAGGCAAACTCTCTGCTTCACTGTCGATAACGCATCGAAAACCAGAAAGACCATCAGGTTTGGGTGATAGCTAGGGTTTATTACTGTATTTATCATTATTACGTTATTAATTATATGTGATACATATATTGCACAATAGGATTACGTAACATATCTACGATTATTTCAAATACAGTTCGAGAAAATCACATGTAATAAACCAGGTCGTAAATTGCAGATAGAACCTCAAGTTGCCAAGTCCACATGCAATTAATTTGCATTATCGTAAAACAATGCATACCATACTGCAACTGATTTAATATTATCTAAACTGACGTTTTCTGCTTGTTATCATCGCTCTTCTCTATCAGCTCTACATCGACTTGTACAGGTAGCGTATTCGAAAGTAATCACGCTTTTTTCGTTAGTTTCTACACAATCATGATAAATAATGAGCGGATGCTTAGAGCAAGACTCGCACAAATAATTAACGGTAAACAAACCCAACGTATTCTGAGAAACACGCGTTTCCTTGGCGACTCATGTGAACTTGAAACTTTACGTTAATCCCCCTCAACAGTCGATGCAGCATACTAGGAGGTAAACCGCCGGCTATCTGTTCTGTTTTGATGCAATTTACAAGATACAAAGTATAAGCCGGTGACTTTTTTAAATATTATTTTGGGAAAACATGGGGCTAACAGCAGACAAGGTCATCGCAGCAAATCATCAGTTATAATCAGGCCTAGAGCAGAAATCTACTCCTAAATAAATGAGCTGATGTCCTATTCAAAACAAAAATATCTATTTCGGTTACAACTGATATCTCACTAAGTACAGAAGTCTCCATTTCGGTAACAACTGATATCTCATTAAGTACAGAAGTCTATATATCAGTATCAAAATATATCTGACTCAGTACAGAAGTCTCTATTTCAGTAATTTTAAACTGATATCCGACCGAGAAAATGAGTCTCTATTCCTGGTAACTGATACCTCACCCAGTACAGAAGTCTCGATTTCAGTAACAAATGATACATGACCGTGAAAAGATGTCTCCAGTTTTGGTAACAACAAATAGCTGACCAAGTTAACATATTAAATCATTGAAATTATTAACATCACATGTTAATATACGAGTCCTGTGGTCTTGAGAATAGGTCACGGTCATTTATAAGAGGAAATTTTAATGTACTCTTCCCTATGTACCTCATAGCAAAATATCAGTTATCAGATGCTTATAGTTTTCTAGAAGAATTTTAAAGTCGACGGACGGACGGACGGACGACGGACCACCACTCATACACATACCATAAGTTCACTGGCACTTCTTGCCTTTGGGTTAAAAAGAATACTTTATAATCACCATCTCAGGACCCGTTGGATCAGATGGCATAAAAATGCATTAACGTAATCTTACCGTAGTTGATCATTATATGACTACTGCTTTATTTAGGATATGTCCGTTGGTGTTTTGTAAGGTATATATCCGATCAAGGTGTGCCAGTCGCTCTGAATTTTGACTGAACTGGTGTAAAATGTAGTAAACTTTCATTGAAGGATGCGCGCGCCACAAATCACACATGGCTAACATATCTATATATCTATTTAGTAAGGACATGGGAAACATGCTAAATGTTTTTGTCTCGTCCGATCTGTCTGGCATCTTAATGACGTCATAATATTAAGTGCCATTAAATTCAATCGACCTTCTGGCGCATAACAAATGAAAGTAATTCAGTGGAATTCTAGAATTTAGGATTTCTAGAATTTAGGATTTTGTTTATGTTCATGGGGGAGAAAAGTGACATAATGCCCAGCTATTTACATCTTATTCTTAGATTCGTCTCAAACGAGATGTTTTATGTCAGCAGCTCTCCAACACATACAGGTAACAGTGTAATTGCTCTGCTGTCTCCTCCACGTTTCTGCTCGTCTCCTAGTTATTTGAGTAGGTTTCTGATTATATAATTTATAAGCATGACTTAGTTCAAGAAAAATATCTACTTGACCTCCCTCCAAAGCTAGCTAATTCCTATTGTAAATTTCGAACTTGTAACATTAAGTTACCAGTTGAATATGGAAGATGGAATAACATCACAAGAGAAAATAAAATCTGTAGTCTTTGCAACTTGAACGAAATAGGAGGCGAGTTCCATTATTTATTTTATTGTAGCGATCAACACATATAATTAAACAGGAAAAAAATATATATCTAGATACTTGATGTACTATTATGAAAGACCCAGTACATTCAAGTTTAATACCCAGTTGAATTTTATAGTAGATGATGAATTGAAATCACTTGTGAAATTAATTAAGCAAATAAGTATACGACTCAACACTATTTAAAATATTATTATCTAGCTTAACAAATGTATCCATGTATTATATCATATGTCCTGTATCATTTTTGTATGTATGTCATTCTCTACTCTTTACATGTTTATGAGAATAAAATCTTGTCATTGTCATTGATTTGATTTTTGTTTTAAATCGTTATCATGACTTTTGTTATTTCATAACAACATGAAACATAGGTCGAAATGTTAACGTTACATTTGATCTTTTTAAAACTGTTTTCTGTACCGTTTGCATTATTTACTGAATTTACTTAATTAATATGTGTCTGTATTCCAAGGATATGATTTCATAGACGATTTGCGTTGAAAAAAAATGTTAGGGAACAATTTCGCCATAATATTCATACACCCAGGCGGCAAAGAAGATTACTTTCGGAGCAAAAAGTGCGAGTTCCAGAAAATCGATGAATTAACTGAATATAGGTTTGTTTTTTGTTTTGGTTGTGCTGCACTTTTTTTTTATAGTTTTGAATCAGTTGGTAATCAAGGAGGCTTTATAATGCAGCTGACATTTGGTAGATTGTTTACTGTGACTGTTTGTACAAGCGTGGTGAATACCGTAACCTTGGCCTCAACAGTGACGAGAACGCTTTTCAGAAGGTTTGGCTAGATGTTTTATATGAAACTGAAATATTACGTTAACAGAGACCGAATTATTCAGTCTACATAAAAGAACGTCTAGATCAAATGAACATCACTTAAAAAGATTTGATGTCATCGGGCACAACCATGTTTAAAATATGAATTCCTGAATTACAGATATTTTCGTCCAATGTGTGTATAAAACAGGCTATTATTGTGAATGCAGTGTTGTTAAAAATGCTACAGTCCTACCATAGAGAAACCGACCTACAAACTAACGCACTAAAACTGAATACGTAGTACTGGAGCGGTCAGTGCCATTGATGTCATATGAAACTCGAGAAGATCCTTGATTTGTTTTTACAACACGCATCTATCTACATGCATTTTAGTATGAATTAATGAATGACAAGTTTGCCTATCTATTGCGTGTATACCCGTATCCGCCACTTCTTGTTTCCATGAAAACATGCTGTAGTGCCATGTTTGTTGAATATTGTTGACCATTACTCTATTCCTTTGAGTAGTTGAGGCTACAAACATGAAGACATTCCGTGGGTTCCTTAATCGGGTTGTATCAAATAGATACGTATCATATAATGCAATGTAATTTTGAATATCAAGCTCGCTTCAAATATAAAACCGATTATTTTCCTTTAATACCTGAAAAGTTCCGTCAAAAACAGACATATAATTAATAAAATTTCATCGCAAAGGGAGAGTCCCCGTCTCGTTTTTTAAACAAAAAATACATTTGCATGACAAATGAAGAATCACAGTACCGCATTTTTTATCCGAGTTGTACATTTGAAAAAAAAAAAAAAAAAAAAGATCCACGAAAACCGGTTCGAGTTGGCTGGTACAGAGCGTTCCGTTATGCGTAGAGCAGACTCGTGCCGGTAGAACTCATACGAACCCAATAAAGGAACGCACGGTACTTGTTTGCTACTGACGTACATAACGTACACACTGAATCAAATGTGTGGTGCTCGAGCGTCTCCAAGGGGTACTTGTAATCCCAGTACAAATGTAATCCCATTTCTATGCATTGAAGTTCATGATGATTCTGAATTTAGAGTACTGTTGTAAACATTTTAATTGATCGATAAAGAAATAACATCAGATGTAAGATGACATGGTTTTATTTAGATTGAATACTTTACCACCGATGTATACATTAAATATGATCGATACAATATACATCGATGTTATATGGGCTGCAACATAAACTATAATTTCATATGTTCTTTTTTTATTTTCACGATTCGACAACACCTGCATGCGGACTATTATTTACAACAAATTGATATTTAAAGACATGCAAACTTACATCCGTGAAAAAGACTAGACAAAAATAAAATCGTTACGTGCAGTTATGGTCACTACAGGTACACTAATAAAACATACTTCACGCACCACTGAATCGGGAAAAGAATCGGTATAATTTATGGGGATGTGTAGTTTTGTCGTGGAGGTACTGTATAGTATATAAAGTATCCCCCTCAGCAACGACACATGATTGATAGTTCTTCGTCACTGTCCTCTACTCTTGAGTTGATAACATTTTAACTCTTATTTTATTCAATATTTTTTGGTTAATGCGATCTTACTGAGAGATGACAATTCACATAAGGAAACTGCAGTCACAGCATGGTGTTAAGAATAATGAAAACGGGGGAAACTCGGGGTTCTGCCTGACGATAGTCCTTCCTTCAATATCAAATTACGGAATGATTTCCCGCTCTAGGAACAAATAGATATTTCTTATATATATGTACATAAAATAAATGTATATACAGATTAAAACAAGGTAATGTGTTGAAAATGTTTAGGAATCTCGTGTCAAATGTATCGATGGGAGGGAAAATAGTGTCCATCCCGTCAAATTTAAACAAAAAGTATAAAGATTAAAAAAAGAAAGCACGAATTTCCTAACATTACATCTCGAGTTTGTTTTAATATTTACACTTTTGTTTTAAATCTTACGGGCTAAATACCACTGGCCTCCATTCGATACATTCAACATGAAATTCCTAAACATTTAAATAATTCTAGTTCACGGGCTTCCCCTTAACCTCACATTTCCGTCCTCTGTCTTAGCACTGTTACCTCTCGAATTCCATCGAATGTGGTTTCTTATTTTTCACCTATGTAATGCAGTTGGCTTTTCAAAGAACATTTCAATCTATAATCCATACATTACAGTATGTATATGATGGCATCACCCAACCTCCGATCCTTCCATTTCCTTCTCACCAATACCACCTTCCAAACCCCATCAAATAAGGTTTCCTACACATAATAGCTATAGCACACCTAATGAAATTGACTTTAAGAATAATCAAATGTTCTAAACTTAAGGAGTCATCAAAAACCTTCTTGATTTCTGTGAAAAATATCTTTACACTAGTGTTTCTATCTGACGGGATCACAACTTCTCGCATTCCTTCTTCTTTCTCACTGATGATACCTTCCAGAACTCTTACATGTATTTCTTTTGAAAGCAGGATACAATAAAATTGACTTTTCTAAAAAGAATCAGAGAGCTGTCCATGCAACCAAAAACTTATTGAAATACAGATGATCATTGTGAACCCATCTGAAGGTGGCGGCTAAGGGATCATGGTTAACCTCATGCTTATCTTACACTGGGATCGAAGTTGTATTGTATATATATTTTCAGTCAATCAAAACGCGTCTCTAATAGTAATATGCCTGTTCAGCACTGTCTGCAAAAGGAACGGGCAATCCAAATAGTTTTGAAAACGCGAAGTTCAAGTCTCTCGTCTATTTTTTCCTTCTTTATCTCTTTCAAGTGATATCCGTTAAAACAAAAGAAAATCAACAATAGCCATGCTCAAATAATGGATCGTTTGGGGCAAAATTGGGGCTTGTAATGGGCGCGGCCATTTAAGTTTGGTGGAAACTCGGAACACTCGGATATCATTGATTCAATAACTACCAGCCATGATAAATAATGTGCCGAGGGAAACAGTTTACCACTGGCGTTGTTTTAAAGGGTTGGATGTAAGGTAATAAACATGACCCCTTGCCGGCCAGCATCAAATCTTCATAATGCGTAATGATGATCTGTGTTTGTAAACAGACTGGTGTAATCTTTGCTGTACCGCCGTTTGAATTGTTTTAATCTTTACGGATGGAAATTGTAAATATTTAAATAAATCTATTTTTGCTTTGTAAACCACATTTTAAAAGAAATTAGAAGTAAATGAAACAGTGTTATATATTGAATGCTTGTACATACACCTCATACATTCCAAAGGCCTTGTTACGTGTAGCTATACAATGAACAATTGAAATGCTCGAAAGGCCGCACATGTCAAAAGTTCCTAGAAAAACCTCCTACTCATTGGACACGTCGATGCTAAATGGTGCATCATCGTTCTTAAAAGAGCATATAGATTGATTTTAAAACGCTTATCGATTGGATAATTGTGGCCAAAACATTAAATAGTGTATTAAAGTAAATAGTGGTTTCAAAACTTGTAACTTTGGAAAAATAACTAACGAGAAAGAAAGAAATACTATATACAACACCCAGGGGTTTGTGTGAAATGTTTCTACAACAATAGAAAAGCTATTCTGAAGATTAATTGGCCTGTTTTGTGTCAACGTGAGTTATTTTGACAATATCAGGTGTGGTCTAAGGATACGACCTAAAACGAATTGCCGCTAACTTATATGCCTAACTAACAACATCGGAAATGTATGGCAATATTACAATCTATTACAAATCATAACAAATAATAAGTAGGTTTATTCCTTTCGATGCAACAAATTGACAAAAATCTATATATATTTTCATGAGTATAACAAAAACTGCGGGCTATTTCTTATGCGTTATCATGTCCGGGACATCGTGATGCGGTCTTCCGGTCAAAGGTCACTGTGTCAATCAATCAAAATGCATTTAGAGGTATTTCACGTGTGGTATAATCTGAATGTTATTCAACAGTTGTATAATGATTATTTCTTTGGATTTGAATAACACCCACCTATTGTGGTAGAAACATTTTTATACGTTTCTTTTTGAAAATGAACGAAGTGTTATTGTCCATCATTCGTGTAATTGTAAAAAAAAATATCTGTCTTGCTTTAATTATCGGAAAAGGATAGGTATTTTCTGTGACCAGAGGTTGATAGTAGCCTGTATCACTGGTCGATAACCCATAACGTGCATATCTCCCAAGTCAATATAAAACGGTGTGGTGCGCCCGCACTATAAACTACGACTTAGAGCACATAGGGCGAAATCCCAATGACTCGTGTCCAATCATTTCAGCTATCTACAATAAAACCTGTTTTAATCAAATCGATATCAATAGACTTGCCTGAAGACCCTAAAAGCAATAAGTTTTCAAATAAATTTATATCGACACTACATATTATTAATCATAACTGAATAAATCCCCCGCCTCAATTAATCCAATTAAAATCCTGTGCTAAAGTAGTAACCTTTGTCCTTAATTTCAAGAGGACATCAAGTCGAGCGTCTGTGATATTAAAAAACTAATCATTACATGTAGTCAAGTTTGCAATAACCCGTTAAACATCAGCCATGTATATTAGCGGAACTTTGTATAGCAATAACCACAGAACAACAATTAGACTTTGGACCGTTACAGTTCATATTATTGTGCATATCTTACACGGGTCGTCCTTAAAACGGTTTTCCTTGACAGGATTTACAAGAGGATCATTAGCAATGTTTTGTTGACAAAAATTGATCATTTCCTGGATAGAGACGCTCATCGGCGTGCGCTGACATTGCAGGTGGCGCTTCATCTGATTCACGTGACCTGTCGCTTTCTCTATTTGGTCACTTCGGCTTAGAACTGGCATGATGAATGATGACGTGGTACACAGATGATGTTTTTGTGGTGCACAGATGTTGGTGACGTATCACATATATGATGGTGGGCACGAAAATGTTTCACAAAGACACCTACATCCAATAAGCAATGCACTTTGCTACAATAAACGAGCAAAAATAAACACAACATAAACAAACAAAAAACAAAAACAAAAAAAAACAGAAAAACACAATGCAAGCAAACAACTGAACAAATTACAAAAATGCTACTCAACTACATTAACACATTAGGACAACACAAATTGATTGTTTCTAAAATGTAAATTGATTGTTAATTGATTAACGAGTATTTTACGCTAATTTTCAAACAAGAAGAAATCATTTAACATATTTTTTTTCATTTCTGTTAGCATTCAATTACTTCTTCAGTGTAATTAATTAATCTATTTTAAACTAAAATGCGTTAAAGAATTAATTTTGTAAAGGAAAGAAAATGAAGCTAGAAAAAAGAAGTTTTTACTTGTCAACACGATTGCGCTCTGACAAGTCAAAAACAGACACGTGTCTCCATGCAGTACCAAATTGGCAACACAAGATTCACAACATTACAAGCTACACAAAGATAAATCATTCTATTAAATATATTGATACCTTGACATCCTCACGAAGGCAATAACTTAAAAGAATACTAGAAAAGAATATAGAGGCTTTAAAAATTTTGAACTTAGAGAGAAATAACATGTGGGCTGTAACGGCTGGAAGTTACGCGTGCACGCGTGGTTTTGGGCAGTATCTTAATTGACCCAACAGACATATACATAATGTTATAGACGTTTTTACATCATATAATCGAACTTCGACCCGTTTTTACTGCAATTCCGACCTTGATTAATATGAATCTATATTTATGGTACATGTGCCCGCTAAGATGCTGCAGTCCACTTTATCTGACTTTTGACCCTCTCATTAGGCGGTACCAATATCTGGTAACACATGTACTCCTTCCTTGACGTAATACTCTTACTAGTTATAACGGTTGATCAAATTCAACAGTTCAAAATTACCAGAAACTTTCTTTAACGAAAGCAAAATCTACTTTTGAACCTTGTTCAAGTCTTGATTATTTGTTGACCTGGACATGGTACGAGACGTACCGTCTTTTTAAACGATGTTTGGGAATTCTTTATCTGTTCCGGACAAAATCTGCACCGACAAATTAAAGTAGTAATTGATTCCCTTCAAGCTTCGGTGTTTTCCAGAACGATTTGATAAATGAAATGTAAAAGCGCGTATGAGGAAATGTTGAACTTCAAGGGTACACTCAAAGGACTAGGACTTCCCAGCATAAATATGTGTACACCGTGTATTATCATCCGTTACACATACTGACAGCGTCTGACAAGCCGATTAATGTTCTAATAAGCAATCGCATTACAAAGGAATATGTATCAGTCTAAAATTAGATCAAATCTGACAGAGGAATCAAGGTCGTGCGTAGCAAAGAAATGCAAGACGATACTAGTATGACATGCTTTGTTACATGTAGCTAGGAGATAATTCCAACAAGGAATGATAGCCATCAACAACAAAGCTCAAGCGAATGAAATAAAAGATAATAAAATAAATGAATGAGGAAAAATATGGCGTTTACTTACTTGTATTGTAAATGATGTCACTGGTGTTACGCCGATAGTATTGATCTGAAAATGAAATATTTTGTTTCAAGACTGGTACAGTACATGTATGATGACGAAGTATTATCTAAATATACCGGTTCCAACCCAACACTGCATTTAAAACAGTACTGGCCACAGCGATTTTGAAAGTTCTGTGTTTACTACACTGGACTTTCCTAAAAAAAAACTTATAATGACTTCCTAGTGTAATGTCTACACATGCAGTTGAAAACGAAACCCAATGTAAATACAGTTATCATAATGTCCAATTATTTCCTTCTCGAAATATATTCTTTTGAGGGGAAAACGTCTTTTCCATTACCGTCTTGTCCTCTATTCCAAATAATATCCAAATTTGGAAACAGGAATATCGGATCTTTTGTTTCAACAGCAGCAGCGAGATTACAACTTAAGTCTTATTCAGCGCAGCAGACGACACGACACAAGGAAGTCGACAAACAATCCTATATATAGTCTGTTTCATATTTATGGTCACAAAGGCGACTCATCTAATTTCATCGCCAACGCAGGAAAATCTTTAAATGAAACAAGATCAAACAAAGGAGAATAGTATTTCAAATCAATAAAGGTGCTCTTGAAAGCGAGCTCTCCTAAGTATCGTTCAGCCGATTGGGTTTTGCTATAATCTCTCTCCGCGGCCACTTGATAACTTGAATACACAGAGAAAATGTTGATCCTGGCGGCTGTTTTAAGTTCCTGACAGCATACTGCTAATGATGTGAACAACGAGACAAACACTGGTTGAGCTGCTGGTCTAGTCTTAGATCAGCCCGATTGGCTAAGAATTGGTCAGACAGATGGAACACCGATTAGTAATTCGATTTCTGTCGAGAGATTTACCAATAAACCCTGTGAAACTACTTTGTGCTATCTGTTCCTTAATTTGTTTTAGATATGATCAAATATTAGAGCGAAATATAAAAAGCCTTTAATGAAATGACCCATAGACATCTACTGTATTTTCAGGAATTGAAGAAAAGTGAGAAAGTTCCATTCAAAATTTATAGTGCAAGAAGTCTAGAGGTGACGATCGCGAATGTGTAACAAAAAAAAAAAAAAAAAAAAACACCGAACAAAATAAACCAGTTATTCACATGTAATTAGAACACATGAAATGTATATGAAGTGTGTGTTGATTTGGAGGACACTGGTAGCGAGAATTGTATAACCGACCAGGAACTATTTGGTTACGTTAACGTTTAATTTCTTTATAATAGAAATCTTATCAAAGACCCCCTCGCAACCTTGAAGCAACGATAACTGTAAACTCGAAAATATTATCAGGCATATTTTTGATATAGAAAAACTTCCCCTTAAAATAACGAAAATTTAAAGTGCTCGCAACCTGCATGGTTTTATAAATAGCTAAACCAGTGTAAAACAATAACAATGATATATGTTACCGCTCGTTATAAACAGAACGTGTACGCTGTGCGGATCATCACTCGCACCCATGGGACTCCATTCGGCCTTCTAGATCTCCGTGTAGTATTCTTTAAGGGACATCTAAACAGCAAATCCAGTCAAAACATTGATATTTTACGACCTTACAAATTCCTACTATGGTGCAATTAAACAGAAATAACTTTATGAAGTTTTAGCAAGTATCATGGCAAACTGTGAGACTTGCTGTTGACATGTAATTTGTTAATCTGTTTTTAAATTTCAACAAAACATATGGGAAATCTATGTTTCAGGGGGACATAATTAGCTCATTTGTATCGCATATATTGCACAAACTAGTCATGTCATTTTGCTCACAAGTGTCTAAAGCACAAAATGTGGGCATTGGTTTGACAAGATTTAACTTTATAATATGTATAAACACTGTTTTTATTTTGACCTTGAAATGCAAATGGCCGTTGTGAATGATATCACACAAATATGGCATACGAGGAGGCATATTAAACATCAAAAATGCTCTTATTAGACAATATAAAGAACTCTTATACAGGCAAAAATTTCTGAAAAAGGCCTCAAACTCACCAGTTAAACAATTTGACTTAAAACGGTCCTTCTTACTATGATCAGATGTCTTAAAAGCATAATATAGGAGCATTTTTGATTGAAATGTCCCCCTTTATGCCATATTTGTGTAATATTATTCACAACCGCCATTTGCATTTTAAGGTCAAAACAAAACATGCGTTTATACGTACAAAAAGTAAAACCCGGTCAAAAAATGCTCCTACCCTGTGCTATAGACACTTGTGAGCGACTTAAAATTATTCCATACTACATCTTACTACAAAGTAACTCTATTTTATTTATTTATATGACGAAATCGGCGTTAATAGAGTAGTTAGTCACTTTAATACATTACATACCCAAAATGCGGGACACTGTACATGTGGTAACAATATCTTTTTGTATATTTTCTAGGCTTGTCCTCGTTTGATTTTTCACTTACCTACATGTACTACATGATATGTCTGATGTTTTCAAGAGAGAACATAGACTTGGTTAATAACAGATAGTACGTCTCTGAGGAGAGTGATACGCATCAATATGAACAATGGTATCTAGTTGACCCTTGATTTTTACAGGAATTAAGTCAAATCACTATTTTGTCAGAAATATGAAGGATTCCCCAATCCCAAGAGTCAAATCTCTTATTAATGAAATAGGCTCCAAAAATCCAAACATGAACGTGGCCGGAACAGCTCTATGTGTAAAACCCGTTGTATGTTCCTACTGCTGCGAAAATGATCGCGCGTTCTACGTTATAATGAAAGGTCACATATTTTATTTGATATAATCGCCAGTATAATCAGCAATATGTCAGAGTTGAGTTAGCTACAACTAGTTTACTCTCGTACAGGAAAGGGCAGCGGGCTTACGTTATTTACTTCCATTGGTAGAGTGAACAGGGAAGCTGAGGTTGAAGGTTCCTTTTGAAACACGTTACTTTCTGTTTTCCTATTAAAGAAGTTAGGTCAATGTGTCACTTAACTGTAGCTAAGTCACCACAATCTCATGCCATGTAATCACATAGATACCATTCACTACACTAAACTGTTACTTAGTCTACACAAATTACCAACATATATGCCACGTAATCACATAGATACAATTCACTACACTAAATTATAACTTAAGTCTCCACAAATTACCAACATATATGTCACTTAATCACATATGTACCATTCACTACACTAAATTGCAACTTAGTCTACACAAATTTCCAACATATCACATAGTCTACACAAGTTACCAAAATGTATGTCAGGTAATCACATAGGTACCATTCACTATACATTACCGCTATTAGCATTTCAAGGTCAAAATAAAAACAGTGTTTACACATATATTATAATGTTAAATCTGGTCAAACCAATGCTCCTTTTTCGTGCTTTAGACACATGTTAGCCAAACGAAATGGCTATTTTGAGCAATGTATGCGATACAAATGAGCTAATTAAGTCCCCTGAAACATGCATTTGTCTCATGTTTTGATGAAATTCACAAACAGCTTAACAAATTACATGTAAACAGCAAGTCCCAAGGTTTCCCATGATACATGCTGAAAGTTCAAGTTATTTCTGCTAAATTGTACCATAGTGGGAATTTAAAGACTTAAAATATAACTGTTTCGACCGGATTTGCTGTTTTGTTGTCCCTTAAGCTTTCAGCTTTCCAGCTGTTGAAATCAAATTATAGGGGTCTGTCCCTAAACTATCCTATAGGAATTTATGTTATACAAAGGTGTATATTAAAATCAATCATTACGAAATGGTTGTATTCATATTTGTAGAAAGAGGGAATATGGCACATTAGGTTCTAATAGACCGATAGCGGCATCATGATCAACTGTCGACATATTGCTGACCTTAGCTATTGTGTGTGTTCCCCTACCATTTGTGGACACGTGTGGGATCGTGTTGGCTTTTGTATATATTCATAAGCATATATTCATATTCATTTGTATATTCCCACTATTTTAAACACTGTCTTCATGCATATATGACACTAGTTTTAATTAACCATCTTAATTTGTGGGCTTAGTCATGACAATAGATTGTTATGTTTATCCCCGTAATTTATACACTGTTGCCATGACACTAGGTTGTGTTTATCCTCGTAATTTATAGACAGTTGCCATGACATTAGGTTATGTTTATCCCCGTAATTTATACACTGTTGCCATGACATTAGGTTATGTTTATCCCCGTAATTTATAGACACTGTTGCCATGACACTAGGTTATGTTTATCCTCGTAATTTATAGACACTGTTGCCATGACATTATGTTATGTTTATCCCCGTAATTTATAGACACTGTTGCCATGACATTATGTTATGTTTATCCCCGTAATTTATAGACACTGTTGCCATGACATTCTGTTATGTTTATCCCCGTAATTTATAGACACTGTTGCCATGACATTAGGTTATGTTTATCCCCTTAATTTATAGACACTGTTGCCATGACACTAGGCTATGTGATTGATGATTTATAGACACTGTTGTCATGACATTATGTTATGTTTATCCCCTTAATTTATAGACACCGTTGCCATGACACTAGGTTATGTTTATCCCCTTAATTTATAGACACTGTTGCCATGACATTAGGTTATGTTTATCCCCGTAATTTATAGACACTGTTGCCATGACACTAGGTTATGTTTATCCCCGTAATTTATAGACACTGTTGCCATGACATTAGGTTATGTTTATCCTCGTAATTTATAGACACTGTTGCCATGACAATAGGTTATGTTTATCCCCGTAATTTATAGACACTGTTGCCATGACAATAGGTTATGTGATTGATGATTTATAGACACTGTTGCCATGACATTAGGCTATGTTTATCCCCTTAATTTATAGACACTGTTGCCATGACATTATGTTATGTGATTGATGATTTATAGACAATATTGTCATGACATTAGGTTATGTTTATCCTCGTAACTTATAGGCACTGTTGCCATGACATTAGGTTATGTTTATCCCCGTAATTTATAGACACTGTTGCCATGACACTAAGTTATGTTTATCCCCGTAATTTATAGACACTGTTGTCATGACACTAGGTTATGTTTATCCCCGTAATTTATAGACACTGTTGCCATGACATTCTGTTATGTTTATCCCCGTAATTTATAGACACTGTTGCCATGACATTAGGTTGTTTATCCCCGTAATTTATAGACACTGTTGCCATGACACTAAGTTATGTTTATCCCCGTAATTTATAGACACTGTTGTCATGACATTATGTTATGTTTATCCCCGTAATTTATAGACACTGTTGTCATGACATTATGTTATGTTTATCCTCGTAATTTATAGACACTGTTGTCATGACATTAGGTTATGTTTATCCTCGTAATTTATAGACACTGTTGCCATGACACTAGGTTATGTGATTGATGATTTATAGACAATATTGTCATGACATTAGGTCCTGTGATTCGCCATTTAGTGTTCCTATGACCAATAACTTATAGACACTGAACATAATATTAGGATTTTTTCATCCCAGTAACTTATATTAGACATTGTTTATATAACATAATTATAAGGTACTATTTACTCCCATTATTTATGGACAGCTGTTATATTAGGTTGTGATTCCCCATTTATGGACAATGTTGGCATGGCATTAGGTTTTGTTAATCCCCATAATGTATCAACACTGTACATGTTATCACAACATTAAGTTAGAAGTTGTCTCTTAATTCTTTGACAGCTTTAAATTAGTAGTGACATTAAGTTTTAGGTTGACCCATAATGTATCGACTCCTTTGTTACGACACTTGGTTTTGTTTATACTCATAATTCATGACGTTAGTTTTCTTTTTCGCAATAATTTATAGGCACTGTTGTCATGACATTAGGCTCTTGTTCTCCATTGGCCATTTTGCAAATCCCCATTATTAATGGACATTTTTGTCATGGTATTAGGTTCCATGATTCTCCATCATTTAAAGACATTGTTTTGAAAATAGATTTTGTTTATCCCCATAATGTATGGACATTTATTATGTTAGTTATGAATTCTTATTGGCCCATCAATATTCCATAAAGGTCATTACATCAAGGCTAGAGAGGTAAGGATTCTTGTTATGACAATAGGGCTTTTTTTCTATTTTATTATAAATAATTATAGTTACAGTATCCTTGCTCCTTGCAGTACAAGAACCAACCCCTGCAAGCATTTGTGGTAAGGAAAAACTGCATGAAGTTGAGTTTGCTAGGGTCAAGGGAACTTAGGTTATCACTCGGAAACAAATTTTCTATTTTAGTAACAGTGACCTTGACCTTCAGACCTGAAAAGCAATCCCAAGCAAATCACTTTTGGTAAGACAGATCTGCATGAATTTTGAGTTTTATCAGCCCAAGGGAACTTGAGTTATCGGATGGAAGCCTCTGTGCAGACACCACTGACACGGACACCAAATTAGTGATACCTACATACATGTTGTCTGCAAATCTGCTTTTTGCAGGCGACACAAAAAGGGCTGTTTTATCCCTATAAATTGTGGAGGTTTCTCTTAATTTAGGGACATTGCCTTCATGACATGAGCTTTTGTTTTATGCTACCAAAATACATTTGTTTAATTCCTCAATTCATGGATATTTTTTGTTGCCATGACACAACACTTGATACAGCCTTGAATATTCTATAACTGGGATCCCTGGAATGTTGGTAATAAATCATCTCTCAAAAAACAAACAACAATAAATTATTTCAGATTTTCCATAATTTAATACAAAAAGTATCCAAAACCCGGATTTAATTATACACAAAAATACTCTTTTTAGCTTTATACATTATTTACATTTCAAAACGATACAATTTTTGCTAATTATGTGGCCTAATTACATATATCAATAAATTACAATGATGTAGACAAGTGAAGCTCCAAGTATTTACCAATATGTGTAAACTGCTACTATAAGTAATAGTGTAACCCACTCCATTCCATTGCACAATAATCTGTATATACAGTATCACTAGATATTCAGCACTTTATATATACACAGCAGGGCGCCAGCGTTCTGGATCAGGTTATTACTAATGTGATGTGGCTGTCACAATAGTACCTTTGTACTCCTAACAGATAATTACCTATACTCTAAAAGGTCTTAATTCTTCTGATCCGTTTCATAAATATTTAAAAGAAGAAACTATTCAAATACATCCTTTTTGAATCTATAAAAGAATATTATGTGTCTATACTTTAAAATTTATGTTGTTAAATTTAAAAGTCCCAGGACCCTTTTTTAGTATTTTTATTTTCTGGACTCCTAATGAATACATATGAAAAGCTGCCACTGATTAACAAAATGGTAATTATTCTAAATCACAGCAGTTTTTGTACACATTAATACACATCAACAGTTAAGTATGACTGCAGGCTACTTTTCCAAAACTGAGTTAGTGCAAGATGTAAATTGGCCAGTTTAAACAATATCTAACTCATTCTTCATGGGCATTCACTATTCAGCAGGTTTGGACTGGGACAGTTTATACATTGATTAGTCTAAACAGTATTTTGATGTCTGAAAATATTTATAAGTTATCAATGAATTAGTCTCTGAGCATATTTTGCTCTCATGAAGTCAGCTGAAATTGTACATTCATAAATATTGGATAAACAATTTACCAAAGCCTGATATTTTTGATTTATAAAAACTTTTTTAAATATAAAAGTATTTAGTTAGGTTGCAAGTACTAGTTCATGTGATCATGCAGACTTTGTTATATCAATGCATGCTGACTCAAAACTACTGTCAGGGTAAGATATCTATAGCCTGATTTAAATGCACTACTAAATAGATACAGTATCGCAGGCATTCAAATGTGAAAGTATGATAGAGATAACACAACCAAGCCTGCAGTAGAATATCAGATACATTGACATGTAGAGTTTCCAGAGATTACCTTTACAACATGCAATTCAGGCAATTAAACTGAAACAGATTTTTGACATTAAGGTACAGTGTATGTCAGAAATTTATATTGGGTTGTGCTCTTAATCTGCATACAATTGCAATAAATGCATTACTTCACAGACCAGATATTCACAGAATTGTTATACTAGCTATATAGATCACTAAAGATCAGTAGTAAAATGTCAGAAAACAACATGTACATCTGTTGGATATTCCCAGTCAATATCGAGCGACTGATAAATGTCATAAAACATGTAACTACTTTAATGATTCAACGATATCCTCATTTTATAAATTACAATTCACAACATACCCGACCAGTTCTTATCAGAAAAGATTTTCCAAAAAAAATTCACAAGCTCTATGTAAAAACTGATTTCCCCAAAGAATTCACATGTTTTGATCAGATCTAGAAAGTGATGTTAATAAATGGAAAAGGGAGAAATTATCATTTACCAAAATATTCCTGTCAGCTTGTTTCAATATAAGTTAATCAAATTTATAAAGACCAATATGATACCTTTTCTACATATTTCCTGTGGCCATGTGTAACTTAGCAACCCAATATCTGTGTCTGAATGTAGGAAGCACTTTATCTACATTCAATATAAAACAAGATCTTGATAAATAGGTATATAGGCAGCCCCAGCTGAAAGTCAATATACCAACCACTCAACCAGGAACAAATTGGTCCTACAGTACATCCAATTGTGATCTGCATACCAACATTGTTGTAATTACCAACAGCATAAAGCCTAGTAATATATTCTGTTACTGAAGCTATAATCAAAGTCTAAAATTATTCTGAGAGTGCATATTATGAGGATCTAATTATTAGGAGCTACCAAATGTTCGGTGTACATTTTATTTGCTGTGTTAAATCATTTGACAACTATATTATGACTCCTGATTTATAATTACTAGAATCACAAATAAAGGCATTCTGTATCAACCAAAAGCTAATTACTACCCGCATTTTAAATTAATTTCAGACCAAATTTGCTATTGCTTTGAAGAGTACACACCCACATGATGATAAGTCAATGCTCAATCAGCATGATTTCCAGAGAAGGATATCTGGTACAAGAATGTTTGCTATCAGCTGTTTACAAGCTACAATATCATTTCACTTTGACCATGACAAGACCAATGCAGAAAACACATAATGTTGGTATACATATTACAGTAAATGACTTCATGTTACAATATACTGCAGGGTTTCTTCTCCTTGAATGGATTTTCCTTGACGGGGAAAACTAAGGGATCCCCTGTAATATTTTGTTGGCAGAATGTGATGAGTTCATTCATGGTCCGACTGGCTCGCACTCTGTCAAGTTTCAGGTGGTGTTTCAGCTGTTCCACCTGACCTCGGAGCTTGACGATTTGGTCATTCTTGTTTGGGATCACCATGGCGACAAGATGCTATGTGAGGATTCAGTCAGTGTGTATACTACGACACCCCAGCCAAACAACACCATGCACTCAGCTAAGGTAAACAAAACGAAACAAAAAATGAAAATAAAAAAAAAAAGCTATAGGATAGACACACCAAGAAAGACATGCAGGAGTTATACTACAACATTTACACAACATAGAGACAGAAAGAAGGCATACTAGAGCAAAGTCTTCCATTTCCAAGAGAAAATTTGGTATCATTATGTCATACAGAATCAAAACCAAGTAAGTAAATCTTCATTTCTTTCTCTTGGATACTGTATAGTGAAGTTGTATGTTCCCCTATATATATTGTATGTACATATTGTTGCACATACATTTCAACTTCCTGAATCAAAGTGCATTATTGCCAATGATCAGATAAATGTTATTGTATTGCATTCAGTGAGGGCTACATCAATATTTTACATTCTCTACTAACTGTGATATATCTGTAAAATGTGTTTCTGTTTTCCTGCTACATAACAATTGGTTATCCCTGCAAAATAACAGTCTGCCTATAGCTAGCTGCTAGCTACCAAACATTTTTAAAGTGCTAAAAGTGGAAACACAAGTACTTAATTTATTTGACCTAGAAAAACTCTTTCTAATAACGTGAAGTGTATGTGAAATTTATCATTATGTCTCTAATCAAAATTAAACCTGTCAGAGATGTTGGAAGTTCATTTGATGAGACAAAGAGGATGAACATATTTTGATATTCTCCTGAAAAATCCTATTTAATTTTGTATATATACATATATAAACCAGTGACAGTGTTTTTTTTCACTTGTTTTAGATAGGGCCACTTTGTCCCAATTTGATAAGAAAATTGGCAAGTTGCAAAAAGAATTTTCAGTTCTGAGCAAGCTTAAGGGAACTTGTACATGTATCAACTTATATTACAGGAGATGATTTCATGGAATCATGGGGACCTGTCCAAACATTATGATAGTCGCCATAAAACCAGAAACAAAAGCCTGACAGGACAAATTTATGTCAATAAAATTGTTCTCTGATTTGAAGTCATATATATAAAGTTTGTATACTGTGCCAGGACTATAGAAGACTGGGAATGAATCAATGATGAAACGAACATGCGTCATGCAACAAACTGAAGTAATTTACAAGCTATATATACAGTACATACAGGACATGATGTCGTTCAAAATGCTTGTTGGTAGTTATATAGAAGGAGGTTAGGCTGTCACCTCGGCATTTGTACCGATATATGTTGTAGTGACATTATGTGGTTACCTCAAGCTCATCATCTGTAGGTATTGACATGTACAGCTGTCACCTAATTATAACTATAGGTAGCTATAGTGGCCAATTATGTCGTCACCTCAATATCTGTGAATAGTGACAGTGGTCACTTGATCATAATTAACTGTAGGCAGTGACAGATTATGTTGTCATCTCATTATAATTATAGGTAGTGACAGATTATGTTGTCACCTCAATGTAGGTAGTAACAAATTATGTTGTCACCTCATCTTATAATTATTTATATATATATAGGTAGTGACAAATTATGTTGTCACCTCATTGTAGGTAGTGACAGTTGTCACCTCATTATAATTGGCTGTAGGTAGCTTAAATAGTGACAGAATATGTTGTCACCTCATTGTAAGTAGTGACAGTTGTCACCTCATTATAATTATCTGTTGGTAGTGACAGAATATGTTGTCACCTCATTGTAAGTAGTGACAGTTGTCACCTCATTATAATTATCTGTTGGTAGTGACAGAATATGTTGTCACCTCATTGTAAGTAGTGACAGTTGTCACCTCATTATAATTATCTGTTGGTAGTGACAGAATATGTTGTCACCTCATTGTAGGTAGTGATAGTTGTCACCTCATTATAATTATCTGCAGGTAGTGACAGAATATGTTGTCACCTCATTGTAGGTGGTGACAGTTGTCACCTCATTATAATTATCTGCAGGTAGTGACAGAATATGTTGTCACCTCATTGTAGGTAGTGACTAGTTGTCACATCATTGCAGGTACTAACAGTTGTCACCTCATCATTATTTATGTACAGCAGCAGCTGCAGACAGATTATATTGACATCCTCATTATCTGTGGGTAGTGACAGGTTATGTTGTTGCTCCATGAACTGATTTTGGTCAGATGTGTGACAACAGATCAAATAGCTTTAATTTCTTGTCACTTACTTGGAATCAGAGGTTAATTCTGGTCCTCCTCACCATGTGCTGACTGCACACTTCAACAAGAATTGGCTTTCGAATTCTGTCAGAACAAAATGGAAAATTATATGAAATAGTTATAGCTGGAAATTCAAAGAGACTGAAAGTATTATTAATTACTGTTGTTACATGTACATAAATCATATTAAAACAAGCATGGGGTAAAACAATGTTGAATGCCATAATATTATAGTACTAGCTATATAGAGTTATCTTGCAATTAACAATGTATGAATTATTTGAAATTGTACACTGTCAGATGGAAGCGAAATGCGCATCCATGTGTTAAGTTTCCAGCAATTTTCTGTTAGTTCCCAGCAATTTTCCACAAGTTTAACCATATATATATGTGTACAGAAAACTATAAATTTTGACGTTCATCTAATTTACTGAACAGAAAAGTATGGTGGTTAGTAACTTGGTTTCAATGCATTTAAGCATTGAACTGCTTCGCGCTTCATGTTGAATTTGCCTTTGTCCAGTTGGCATTCATCAGCCCATAACTTCCAAATGAAAGCAGTTCAATGCTTATATTTGCATTTGACAACGAATTTGAAAGATTATATCCAGGAATTTTACTCTGATAATGAATGAACAAATTATTATCGTCAAAGACGGAACAGCCTTTTCAACAGCCATCTTTCGTTATCGCCGACTTGACAATTATGACGTCACTATAATAATGACGTCATAATAAAGATTTGGAAGTTATGGACTCATAATTATAACTTCCAAGTGAGCTTGCATTGGTAAAGTTATATAGTGGGGCTGCAGTGTAAATGTAAATATATATGCATGATCGATATGGACCTAATAAAAGCACAATTACATAACTGATCAGAAATAAAAAACATAATAAAAGTGCTTCAAAGAGATCAGTAAATAAATGCAGATCTCTGGACGAACAAATGTTGCTGTCATACCCCAATTCTCCCATCTTTGACAGCTGGCACACATAAACAATGAACGAAAGGTTTCAGCAATATGAAGAGAGCCCCTTGGTATGTATTATATATTATATATATATATATATCATTTATGTCCTGCAAATTTCATTTTTACAATTTGTCAAGTCTGAAGATGGATATATATATGTTATAATTACTTCAGCTCATTTCCTGTGTACAGGATGAAGTCATGATCATATACAATAGCTGGAAATTTCCAACTCCTTTTCAATCATTTCTAGTTGTTTTTTGTATTTTTCAGTGTAAGCTAACTAAGCTTGTGGCTACTCTTGGCTGTGGGGCTATTTTTTTTTGCAACACTCACTTCCATCTTATCCTGTCAGACTCAGTTTACAATCCCTAATGCAAGCTTAAGTGTTTATGTTTTTTATGTTGTAGTTACATATTGTTCAACAGAAACACTAATATATATCATTACTTAAGTACATGTACACTAGCAATTGTCTGGTATGTACAGCCGTAATAATTTTAATAACTTTGAAAAGCTTTATTTAAGTGGTTACTCTAGGGTGTTTTCCAAGAAATACAGTGCATTCCGCTTAATCGGGTTGCCTATTTGCGGGGACTTTTTACCCGATTAACCGACTTACCCGATAAGCCGAAATGCACGTCGCCATCTTGGATTTGGTCCGTAATGGTAGTCAGACTTGGGTCGATTTTGGATGAAAATATTTGCGTTATTATTGTTAATAAACGGTGTTTTTGTTTGTGCTTTTACTGATGTCAAATTGTCAGATTACTATTACTAATTGTATAAAAATGTGTGTATTAAAATAACAAAACCTTAATGATTTTCTTATTCGCGGCACAGTACAATCGTAGCACCTCAAATCGGGGGGTCATACATCCCTGTTTCATCCGTGTGTTCCTAATTTGACATACGATCTAAGGACTCTCCGACAATTACATCTAAAATCATTTATGTTTATCATAGAGACATTCTTATGTTCGCTTTGAAGTTTAAAATATTCCATATTATTTCCAATTACCAAAGCACAGAGATCGGAGAAACCCGAGTTTATTTAGGTCGTTTCCTGTGGTATAAATTTATACGAACTTGACACTGGCAGTCACTGATAAAACAACACGAAATCCAATGTAATGTTTTTATTAACCAGTTCTAATCCTAACCTGAATAGGAATTATGAGCTAACGTCGGGCGTCTGTCATTTTACTGCTCGCTACTGATTTTTAACTCACCTGTGTATCGGTGTCGTCACATTTCCCCGTGGCGAACCCCTCACTTTGGATTCGCCACATACAGTAAGCGGTGATATCAATCGATCTGTAGCAATATCAGACCCAGGTAAAAACCTATTGTTTTGGTTTTTGCTTCGAAGATTTTACATCCCAGACGTAAAAGTTTAATTGTCTAGTCCCTTAATTATGCTTTTAAAACCCCATTACGTTTTGCCTGCTGCTGACTCTAAAAATAACATTTAATTTTACCCACAATTCTTAGTCGACTTCCTGTTGGGGAAAAACCACACGAGGCAGAATCAACAACAACACAGTTCTGAACATGACAAAACCCCGACATAACATTACCGTTTAAGGTAATATTTAACTGTTTTTTGACATTTGAACCATCAAAATTACACTATTTGTTGATAAATGTCTAAAACTTAAAGAAATACGCGATGACTTTCGTGAAAATCGGAGCATTTCTATTTTTTGTCCCGATTGTTCTATTCGAATAACCGAAAAATACGACTTTTCCAACCCAATTAAACGAATTTTTTTAACATGATTTAAGAGAAAATGGTTTTGGTTTTTAAAATTTTACCCAATTAAACGAAATACCTGATTAAGCGTTACCCGATTAAGTGGAATGCACTGTATACGTATATACACTTTTGAAAGTAAAAACTGACAAATGCAAGACTTGTACATTTAATAAGTCCTGTACATGCTCCTGCATCTTTTCTATAGTGCTTTTGTTATGCAAGAACATGTACATTATGATTTACTTGGTTTTCGACTCGCTGTTATAATTACCTTGTTTTGAACTTTGGCTGAATATATGTACATTTTCTTTTTTTTTACTACTACTACGCAGTAAAGACTTTAATTATTTTCGAAAAAAGTGTTTATTAGAATCAGGGTTGCACAATTCAGAATTGCAGTAGCCCGACACCCCATGCCAGGGCCAGTGTTATTTAGTCTGGGCTATAGCTGCTCCATAGCACTGATCATGATTACCCTCAGCTCTGGGCTAGTGAAAATTTCACTGATATATAAATCTTCCGTTCATCAATCTACATTAAAAGTTTCTGTACACGTGTAGTTCTGCCAGGTGTAGACATGATAATTGGTCAAATTCATAAGATATTACAACCACAGTTGGTTGGAAATTGACATTGGCTCATGATCAAAAACCATTTCTCAAATTCTCAAATGTAAATCACTTAGTTATCCAAGTGATGGAACTAAGAACTCAAACATGTCGAACCAGATGTAAACACAAGTGCAGGTTTAATGACATGGGCAATAATATATATATGACATGACAGTGAGTGATCCTATCACTTTCATTATAAAGATATTGATGTCTTCTTATCAATTGAGTTAATTTTGCTGCTATTAAAATTTCAACATAGATTGTTGGTTGTACGAACTGTATCTGTTCAGGGGTGTAAAAATAATTTTCAAGTCACTTGCCCCGGGCAAGTAGAGCTCAGAAAGCCACTTGTCCGAATGCAATTTCTACTTGCCCCAGTGTGCGTTTCATTAAAATATATAAAAAGTCCATATATCAAAAATTTTATTTGATATTAAATAAATAGAAAATATTAACAATCCATAATTGAAAGAAAAGAATATGTATTTTAATTTAAATTGTAGTTTTTTTTTTGTTTTTTTTTAATTATTGTCTCTTTTATTTTTTTTATTTTTTGTTAATTCCTGAATTCCGGTCCGGATTCCAATCCGACTATTAGTCACACAATTCAAACTTCCTGTTTTGATAAACAAAGATCGTTTTACAGATAAATTTTTTTTTTTTCCTTTGTCTATTAAAAACATTTGGTCAAATATTACAGTAAAGTCATAAAAACGTTCGTGAAGTGAAGGCTTCAAAGTGCCACCAGCGACCTACTTTTCCCACCTCGGAAATTTGATTTATCAACACGGAAAATAAAGATAATTCAACTACTAATTGTTTATTTTATTATGTTTTAGCATACTTCTACACTACTGTCATTCTGATAAATTCCCTAATCACACAGAATTCAGGAAATCGAACATGAAAATCATTTGAGAGATAGAAAAATCTTATTTGTCTCGGGCAAGTGTACAAACATTTTTGGCTTGCCAGAACTCAAATTTTGGTTGTCCGGGTGTCGGGCAAGTGGATTTTTACACCCCTGCTGTTACGTACTGTATCTGTCTGTTTTCATGTGTGTATATTAATATTCACAAAGCAGACAAGATCAAACCAAATTTGTTAAACGGTTGGCTTTCTATATCAAATAGGAAAATCTTTCAGATATATTCATAACATTAAAAAGTTTTCAGTAAAAATTATAATATTGTAGTTTTTTTAAATCAAAATTTGAACACTACGTATACTTCTCTTACAGTTTCCTATAATTATAATTATGAGATAAAAGTGATATTAATTTCTTTGATATTGGCACCTTTAATAAGTTCAAATCCAATTCACATTTTGCTAGCTAGCTGTTAGACTAAATGTATCCCTCAGAAAATCAGATGGAGAACAATCAGATATGCCTGCGTTTTAACAGTATAGCGGGAATAATATGTCTTAAATGACATCGCATGACTATCATGCTAAGTGCACGCTCCGTGCGAGCAAGAACATGTGTACGATCTTAGGTACAGGTGTCTGTATGGTCAGTTTCTAGCTGCCATCTCAGCAGGGCGGACACAGCAAATTTTCATTTGTTTCCATTTGCTGTGTATGACAGTCATGAAATGTAATATAATACATTTTCTCAATAACACAGGTCCAGTACCAGTGTTACCCCTAGGTCCACCTGTACAGATGTAATTAGTTTCCTGCCTTTGAATACAGGTTTCTGGGGGCTATCTCCGGTTTTTCCTGGGTGCCAGGTGTGTACCGGTGATAGGGATATAGTATGTGTGCTGTAATATTTAATAATTTCCAATGCTTCATGTATCAGTATCATCACAGATACGTCAGAGAAGCAAGGTAGTGTCAGATATTTGTATAACATGTATATAATTAAACGCCGGCTGCTAAACAGGCACCCTAGTTTGCTCTTTTAGTTGTCTTTTAGGAAAGTAGAGTGGAGGGAAGACAATATCTAGCTAGAAAGAAGTGGATCAGAGATCAGAGTGACTGACTAACTGACCAACTTTCAAGTTCACATTAATGACATGAAATAGAAGCTATTTCATAGTATG
The DNA here is from genome assembly GCF_902652985.1 of Pecten maximus. Classification (NCBI taxonomy): domain Eukaryota; kingdom Metazoa; phylum Mollusca; class Bivalvia; order Pectinida; family Pectinidae; genus Pecten; species Pecten maximus. The sequence continues at coordinate 15,675,153 of NC_047018.1, read as the reverse complement.
CGTAGTGGTTGTATTGATAATCAGGATGTGTTACATCAAATGGTTTATTTAAACTAGCAGCTATAAATTTCTGAAATTAATTCCCTTTCATACCATGGTGCTTTTTTTAAATTCACAATTTAAATTTAAGTATATTTCAGAGTAACTAAATACAGTCTATAACATGTTGGTGTATTGGAAAATATGGAAAAAATAATACATGTTTTTACCAAAAAATAGGAACCGAAAAATTGCTAAAAGCAGGGACTAGTAAAATTCTGAACAATGATCAAGGCTAGTGGAAAAAATGGACTACTAGCCCCTGGCCTAGTGGGAAATTTTCAGAATTGTTGCATGCATATATACAGTACCTCATTATAGTTTAGTTATTTATGAAAAAATTAATAAGAATGACTTTTTTCACATTTTTCCCCAAATCAGTAGGCCTACTTAAAAGGAAACTTTGACTAACATGTACATCCAAAGGACACACATTAAACATATCTCATAAACTAAACAGATATCATCGCCTAATTTTCAAACTAGATAATCTTTTCTCACAATTTACAGAAGTGTTACATAATTGAGTTTGCGATGTTGAATTTTATAACTTTCATATTCAAATGTCTTATATGAATCACCTTTTTTTTTTCTTTTATGGATAGATTTTAGTGAAAATGTGTATTAAAATGAAATTTCTAATGTTTCCTCACATTATTTAGAGGTGCAAATGTTGGAAGAAATTAAATTGTTGAAGAATTAAAATAAGGTAGTGTACAAAACCTGATTAAGTTCATTACCAAATTAACATCAAAATGGATTTGCGAAAATCATGTTGTAATTTTGATTTGGACTTCCTTTATATTTATTAGCACCTCGAAGCTCGATCTAGGTCCCCCACCCCCTCCTCCTTCAAATTAAACATAACATAGAATATATTTGGAGGTGCATGAGATCAGGATCCAATTTGATTTAAACTTTCCTAATAGCCACCTCAAAATTCACAATGGTTTTTAGGCAATTTTTGGGATTGGGTCGTGTATCGGAACAAAAGGAATTCAAATTAATCGACCCATCAACAAATTCAGGAAAATCCATTGAAAAGAAGTTGGTACTCAAATATTAACATTATACAGTAAAATTTAGTTTCTTCGAACTCACTTTGGCATAGTACTGTAGTTATCCTAACAGTAAATAATCACTGCCCATCAGTTTAGTTAGAACTAATTAATATAACCTGTAGATTACCTTTCTAATTAATGACCAACTGCAGGTAGCTATATATAGCTAGCAGTTACATGGCATAATTTATACATATGCCTCTTTGGAGAATTCCATTTGAACAGTCAATGTTTTTCATATACAAAATCACAGCTTGCATACAGTACACTAGGCCTACATATTGCGTACATTTACAGTAAATGCCTATGTCTGATTTAGGCAGTCGTTAGCGAGAAATGTCGATGACATGTCAACATTACGAGTTGACTCGGCCGCACCCATTAAATTTGTGTTATACCCATACACGTCTTACAAACAGACGTTCAGCTTATTCAAATAGTAAGTTAAACGTCAGTAATTTTACTATAATTATGATGTCATAATTAGGTGTAGGGCACAGATTTTCTCGGCGATTTGCACGATCATTGGTTTCCGAGATTAGGGCACCTGTCGAAATAATGACATCATGTTTAGGATTCAAAATACGCACAAATAGTCAACGTGCCGTGTATAAATAATACATCATCAACTCGAAAGACAACAACGATATTATTGCTTACCTTCAAAATGTCGAGATTTCCTCGGCAACGACGGAGCAGTGAAGACGTCGACTGTTCCTCGATTGGAAATAACAATATGGCGAAAGCCTCGTTGTGAATGTGTAATACTTAGCACATACCAACTATAGTCTGTTTCTGAAAAATTGTCCTTCAGATTCATAATCAAAGTTTGATTATAAAAGCACATCGTAAAAATCTCGAGAACATATCAATATACGTTTCTCAAAAGCAATAATATCTCGCATATATATGCAGAGTTAATGAGAATAAACAGATTTATTTTATTTATCCAATGGATATGGGAGTTATTTCCCTTCAATCACATAGCCAGAGGCAAAGTCCCATATATTCATGAAAGACATGTTTATACTGTTTATCTACACTGTGATTTATAGTCTAGTTAACTAACAAAAATAACTCTCACCCCAAGCTAATTGAAATAAAACTGATTTATTTATCTATTTTCAGTTGTTGGAATGATAGTTATCAGTATTATAACAAGGAAAAATTGTCATGAAATTAAACTCAGGGCAAATATTTTTGGCCTTCTTTAGGACCAGAAAATGAGGGAAAAAAACGTATCTGAGCACGTTTAAAGTGTAATATCTATGGATGTTTTCATGAATTAAATTTGAGATAAAACATAAATACAATTTCAATATTTTTCTCGAAAATTATGTATCCTCCGTCCTGTACTATTGCGCGAAAGAAAAACTTTCACTCAAATATGATATAAGTTTAAACTTAACTCCCCTTAATGGAAAGGATAATGTTATGGCAATAATAATGCCAAATACATTGTAGTTTATCAATCGGATATATCAACATTTCTGTTGTTAACAAAGATAGCATATTTGCAAAGAATAACTAGATATTTATTATTTAACAATATTAATGATGTGATATTTTCCCAGTGTGATGATTCCTATTGGAAGTTTTGTGTCTAATCTGTATAATACACTGATTGTTCTTGTGATACAGTTAATTTCTTTTATTCGGTGTTGTACAAGATATCACATATTACATATCACACTTCAAAATTGGTCCAGACAGCAATCATTCTTATTTTTCTTATCCTATTTCGGGCGAAAAAACATTATCACAAAGGTTCATTTTTGGAGATAATTTTTTTCTGTTATAAAGTATATATCAATCTGTATGAAAAACCAAGAATAAATTCTGTTGTTATTGGTTTGAGATTTAACCATATACTAACCGGGCTATTATACTGTGCGTATTGTGAACAATATTCGTCATAGACTACGTCATAAAAAAAAAAACCCACTTTATTGTCATATTCATAGCCACCGCACATAACTGATTGTTTCTCAATTTTCTTAAATGTCACAAGTGGTTTCAAGGTTTCAATGTTTTATTGATATCACTCTGACACACTAACGTGTGTAACAAGAGGTCACATATACATAATAACAATGATACATGGCGTACAGTTATACAATCTTACTATATTCTATGCATGATATTTTCGGTAATTTTTATTCAAAGTTTCCAAAGCGTGGTCAGCTCTTGGATGGGTGACCGCTCCGTTGTTCCCCCTGTGCATGTTACATCATCACACTGTTTCTCTCTATTACCTTATGTGATATGAAGTGTTCGATACCTCTTGATATACCTGGTGGTTATGTTGTCATCGCCCTGGTTCTCTCTATTACCTTAGGTGATATGAAATGTTCGATACCTGTTGATATACCTGTTGATATACCTGGTGGTTCTGTTGTCATCGCCCTGGTTCTCTCTATTACCTTATGTGATATGGAGTGTTCGATACCTGTTGATATACCTGTTGATATACCTGGTGGTTCTGTTGTCATCGCCCTGGTTCTCTCTATTACATTATGTGATATGAAGTGTTCGATACCTGTTGATATACCTGGTGGTTCTGGTGTCACCTCTCTTGTTCTTATTTTGATATTGTGACTTAACCCGATTGCACCTAGAAGTGCATGACCGATGGCGTCTATGAAGCCAAAGACGCATACTCTTTAGGAACACCCGGTCTTATTGTACTCCAAAGGTTCGATATTTTGCCTTCGTTTTGTCGATTTTGAGTCAAAATTAAGACTTCGTTTGCGTATGGTATTCTCTATCATTTCTGCTTCTCTTCCTGAGTGAATAACTACAGGAAATAACATTTTAATACTCCCAGCTGGTCGTACATACAGCTCATAGCTAGGATTAGAAATAAATGTCTATACAAACCTCTTTTGGCCAGCTGATTATAGATTAGCATGAACACCCGAGGGAATGATGTATCAGAACTCGGATCTATAGCAGCTATGTGAATAAAAGGACTAAGATATTGGATATAGTGATATTCTCGAGAGGTGTTCTGACACAATGACACGGTATATACATGTACAGACCTGTACAGAGACAGTTTGAATGAAGTTAGCTGCATAAACGCACAGGAAAATAAATCATAAACGAGGGTTATTAATTATCAGGGAAACTGAAAAAAGAGTTTTGGAAATGATGATCGATTCGGATGTTTTCCAGCTGACCGTACAGTTATTTGTATGTTTACTGCATGATCAATATGTCAAACGTACAAAGGAACCATTCGTTAAAGAGTAAAATACTTAAACACTGAACTTTCTCGCTACGACATGCTCAATGCTTTTAATTGTCGTAATAAATGTCACATGGTTGCAGACAAAACATTATTTGGCTCTCTGTAGCTCATAAATATTTAGCAAATAAACGCAAAAATAACAATGTAAACTGATACCATGCAGGTGATCACGTGATTTTGTTATTAATGTGATTGGCATCAAGTCGTTTCTCTTACGGGATTGTAAAACTGTAGCTTGTAGATGATGGAGAAATAACAATACCGCTTGACTTAAAAGACACACTAGATATTGGTATCCTTCAAATCAAATTATATCCATACATTGAAACAAAAATGAATTAAAACCAAATTCACCGACGAATCCGTCTATTTACACCAAATTCGCAAATAAAAAGACTATAAACATCAAATAAGTAAATGGTTTTGAATTCAGAAATATTGTTTGTTTGTTTGTTTGTTTGTTTTTTTGTTTTTTGTTTTTGTAAAAACATACGATAATGAACTGACAGTAGAGGCGGAGTTACTCCACACAACTCTTTCTAATTAAAACGGAAATACCTATATTTTCAAAACAGTTTTGCAAAGAGCTGTCCAACTGGTTCGGTAAAATAGGTAAGCCAATCAGACAGCTCCTTGCAAAAACTGGTTTGAAAATACAGACACTTCCGTCTCAAAGAACAGACGATCTCTGCTTCAGAAATATATGAGAACAATGATGTCTTATACCGACAAAACATACATGGCTTATGTTTGGGACGTTACCTAGCTGTTAGTAGAGAGTAAATGAAAGTGATCAATGTAACTTCAAAATGCGACCAAAGCAAAAGAATATCGAATTTTCTATATTTTTATTTACGAGGGTGTTCGAGCGGTTTTCCGAGGATCTCGAACGGAAGCCAAATGCCTTTCTGTGTATAGTACTTATCGAGGATATTGGATGCTAACTACATGTGTGAGTGTTAATTGTATTACCAGATAGAAGTTCCTATTGCTGCTCCTACAAAATCAGAGTTATTCCTCTTCCATTATCACCGAGTTCCCGAGTCACTGAGTTGACATCTCAGAAAGGCCAGTTCGGACCGATGGTGATGATTCTTGAGTGGGTAATACGCGACTTATCGGGTTACGTACATTACACGAATGTCATTAATAGTATCTATGACAATGGAATCTTCCCAATTTCAATTCTTATCATACAAGGTGAAACACAATTTAGCTATCGGCCTGGTCTAATAAAACGACATATATATATGACGGCGAACAGAACCTTGGTTATTGTGGGATAAAATACAACAGTAACTAAAAAACAGGCAGCGGTTTGGTGAAAATCACCACCCGAGGACTGCCCTGCAGGTAGATCGTAAAAAATGAACATGCTGCCTATTGCACGATCGTAAGAGGCGATTGATTTAGGATATCATCACTTCTTCTCTTTCTGATTCTGAACAACGTTTTTTTCTTCATAAGTCTTGTTCATTGTTGGTCTCTAATTGAGGTTAGGAACAGTTCTGTCCCCTGACAGAGACCTGTCCACCATTGAGGAGTGGGACGACTGGTGACATAGAAGATGATTATCCCTGCCCTGTCTCATTGTTGGTCTCTAATTGAGGTTCAGAACAGTTATGTCCCCTGACAGAGACCTGTCCACTAATGAGGAGTAGGGCGACTGGTGACATAGAAGATGAATAGCACTGCCTCATTGTTGGTCTCTAATTGAGGTTCAGAACAGTTATGTCCACCATTTAGTTTGGTTTATTTTGTTTAACGTCCTATTAACAGCTAAGGTCATTTAAGGACGGCCTCCCGTGCGTGCGACATGCATGCGTGCGGTGAGTGCGTATGTGTGTTTTGGAAGGCTGCGGTGCGTTCGTGTTAAGTCTCCTTGTGATAGGCCGGAACTTTTGCCGATTTATAGTGCTATCTCACTGAAGCATACTGCCGAGGACACCCAGCAGCAAACCCCACTCGGTAACATTATACTGACAACGGGCGAACCAGTCGTCCCACTCCAAATATGCTGAGCGCTAAGCAGGAGTAGCAACTACCATTTTTAAAGACTCTGGTATGTCTCGGCTAGGGGACAGAACCCAAAGCCTTCCTCACAGGGGCTAACGCTCAACTAAAGGCCAAAAGTGAGGCATTGTCAAGGGAGACATTAGGAAGAAGAAAGTTGTTAAGAAAGAAGAGAAAAGATAAGAAACCAAATCTAGTCGCCTCTTACGATCATGCAATGGGGGCAGCAGGTACAATTCTTACGCCCTACCTGCAGGGCAGAATACCATTGAGGAGTGGGACGACTAGTGACATAGAAGATGAATATCACTGCCTCATTGTTGGCCTCTAATTGAGGTTCAGAACAGTTACGTCCCCTGACAGAGACCTGTCACACCACCATTGAGGAGTGGGACGACTGGTTCGTTCGTACCAGTAAAATGTGACCGGTTGAACTGTCCTGCCGAGTGTCTTCGGCAGTATGCTTCTCTTATTTACAACATGGCCAAACAGAGTAGACAACCAGCAGGAAACGTAGGTAAGTTTTGTTTTTCTCTGTACTGGATTTAATGTTCCAGGAACAAGTGTCATAAGAGGACAAATGTCAAGGAAACACTGTCTGTAGGCGAAATGTAAAGACAGGTATGTAGTGTAGGTAACCGGATAACTAGAAGGTAAAGTAGTGTATAGGTAACCGGAATAATGAAAGGTAAAGTAGTGTATAGGTAACCGGATAACCAGAAGGTAAAGTAGTGCATAGGTAACCGGTATAATGAAAGGTAATGTAGTGTATGGGTAACCGTAATAATAGAAGGTAAAGTAGTGTATAGGTAACCGGATAACTAGAAGGTAAAGTAGTGTATAGGTAACCGGACTAATAGAGGGTGAAGTAGTGTATAGGTAACCGGAATAATAGAAGGTAAAGTAGTGTATAGGTAACAGTAATAATAGAAGGTAAAGTAGTGTATAGGTAACCGGAATAATAGAAGGTAAAGTAGTGTATAGGTAACCGGAATAATGAAAGGTAAAGTAGTGTATAGGTAACCGTAATAATAGAAGGTAAAGTAGTGTATAGGTAACCGGAATAATAGAAGGTAAAGTAGTGTATAGGTAACCGTAATAATGAAAGGTAAAGTAGTGTATAGGTAACCGGAATAAGAGAAGGTAAAGTAGTGTATAGGTAACCGGAATAATGAAAGGTAAAGTAGTGTATAGGTAACCGGAATAAGAGAAGGTAAAGTAGTGTATAGGTAACCGGAATAAGAGAAGGTAAAGTAGTGTATAGGTAACCGGAATAATGAAAGGTAAAGTAGTGTATAGGTAACCGGAATAAGAGAAGGTAAAGTAGTGTATAGGTAACCGGAATAATAGAAGGTAAAGTAGTGTATAGGTAACCGGAATAATAGAAGGTAAAGTAGTGTATAGGTAACCGGACTAATGAAAGGTAAAGTAGTGTATAGGTAACCGGAATAATAGAAGGTAATGTAATGTATAGGTAACCGGAATAATAGAAGGTAAAGTAGTGTATAGGTAACCGGAATAATAGAAGGTAAAGTAGTGTATAGGTAACCGGAATAATGAAAGGTAAAGTAGTGTATAGGTAACCGGAATAAGAGAAGGTAAAGTAGTGTATAGGTAACCGGAATAATGAAAGGTAAAGTAGTGTATAGGTAACCGGAATAAGAGAAGGTAAAGTAGTGTATAGGTAACCGGAATAATAGAAGGTAAAGTAGTGTATAGGTAACCGGAATAATAGAAGGTAAAGTAGTGTATAGGTAACCGGAATAATAGAAGGTAAAGTAGTGTATAGGTAACCGGAATAATGAAAGGTAAAGTAGTGTATATGTAACCGGACTAATAGAAGGTAAAGTAGTGTATAGGTAACCGGAATAATGAAAGGTAAAGTAGTGTATAGGTAACCGTAATAATGAAAGGTAAAGTAGAGTATAGGTAACCGGAATAATAGAAGGTAAAGTAGTGTATAGGTAACCGTAATAATGAAAGGTAAAATAGTGTATAGGTAACCGGAATAATAGAAGGTAAAGTAGTGCATAGGTAACCGGAATAATAGAAAGTAAAGTAGTGTATAGGTAACCGGAATAATAGAAGGTAAAGTATTGTATAGGTAACCGGAATAATAGAAGGTAAAGTAGTGTAAAGGTAACCGGAATAATAGAAGGTAAAGTAGTGTATAGGTAACCGTAATAATGAAAGGTAAAGTAGAGTATAGGTAACCGGAATAATAGAAGGTAAAGTAGTGTATAGGTAACCGTAATAATGAAAGGTAAAGTAGTGTATAGGTAACCGTAATAATGAAAGGTAAAGTAGTGTATAGGTAACCGGAATAATGAAAGGTAAAGTAGTGTGTAGGTAACCGTAATAATGAAAGGTAAAGTAGAGTATAGGTAACCGGAATAATAGAAGGTAAAGTAGTGTATATGTAACCGGAATAATGAAAGGTAAAGTAGTGTATAGGTAACCGGAATAATAGAAGGTAAAGTAGTGTATAGGTAACCGGAATAATAGAAAGGTAAAGTAGTGTATAGGTAACCGGAATAATAGAAGGTAAAGTAGTGTATAGGTAACCGGAATAATAGAAGGTAAAGTAGTGTATAGGTAACCGGAATAATAGAAGGTAAAGTAGTGTATAGGTAACCGGAATAATAGAAGGTAAAGTAGTGTATAGGTAACCGGAATAATAGAAGGTAAAGTAGTGTATAGGTAACCGGAATAATAGAAGGTAAAGTAGTGTATAGGTAACCGGAATAATAGAAGGTAAAGTAGTGTATAGGTAACCGGAATAATGAAAGGTAAAGTAGTGTATAGGTAACCGGAATAATAGAAGGTAAAGTAGTGTATAGGTAACCGGAATAATAGAAGGTAAAGTAGTGTATAGGTAACCGGAATAATGAAAGGTAAAGTAGTGTATAGGTAACCGGAATAATAGAAGGTAAAGTAGTGTATAGGTAACCGGAATAATAGAAGGTAAAGTAGTGTATAGGTAACCGTAATAATGAAAGGTAAAGTAGTGTATAGGTAACCGGAATAATAGAAGGTAAAGTAGTGTATAGGTAACCGTAATAATGAAAGGTAAAGTAGTGTATAGGTAACCGGAATAATGAAAGGTAAAGTAGTGTATAGGTAACCGTAATAATGAAAGGTAAAGTAGAGTATAGGTAACCGGAATAATAGAAGGTAAAGTAGTGTATAGGTAACCGTAATAATGAAAGGTAAAATAGTGTATAGGTAACCGGAATAATAGAAGGTAAAGTAGTGCATAGGTAACCGGAATAATAGAAAGTAAAGTAGTGTATAGGTAACCGGAATAATAGAAGGTAAAGTATTGTATAGGTAACCGGAATAATAGAAGGTAAAGTAGTGTAAAGGTAACCGGAATAATAGAAGGTAAAGTAGTGTATAGGTAACCGGAATAATAGAAGGTAAAGTAGTGTATAGGTAACCGGAATAATAGAAGGTAAAGTAGTGTATAGGTAACCGGAATAATGAAAGGTAAAGTAGAGTATAGGTAACCGGAATAATAGAAGGTAAAGTAGTGTATAGGTAACCGGAATAATAGAAGGTAAAGTAGTGTATAGGTAACCGGAATAATAGAAGGTAAAGTAGTGTATAGGTAACCGGAATAATAGAAGGTAAAGTAGTGTATAGGTAACCGGAATAATGAAAGGTAAAGTAGTGTATAGGTAACCGGAATAATAGAAGGTAAAGTAGTGTATAGGTAACCGGAATAATAGAAGGTAAAGTAGTGTATAGGTAACCGGAATAATGAAAGGTAAAGTAGTGTATAGGTAACCGGAATAATAGAAGGTAAAGTAGTGTATAGGTAACCGGAATAATGAAAGGTAAAGTAGTGTATAGGTAACCGGATAATAGAAGGTAAAGTAGTGTATAGGTAACCGGAATAATAGAAGGTAAAGTAGTGTATAGGTAACCGGAATAATAGAAGGTAAAGTAGTGTATAGGTAACCGGATAATAGAAGGTAAAGTAGTGTATAGGTAACCGGAATAATAGAAGGTAAAGTAGTGTATAGGTAACCGGAATAATAGAAGGTAAAGTAGTGTATAGGTAACCGTAATAATGAAAGGTAAAGTAGTGTATAGGTAACCGGAATAATGAAAGGTAAAGTAGTGTATAGGTAACCGGAATAATATAGAAGGTAAAGTAGTGTATAGGTAACCGGATTAATAGAAGGTAAAGTAGTGTATAGGTAACCGGATTAATGGAAGGTAAAGTAGTGTATAGGTAACCGGAATAATAGAAGGTAAAGTAGTGTATAGGTAACCGGAATGATAGAAGGTAAAGTAGTGTATAGGTAACCGTAATAATGAAAGGTAAAGTAGTGTATAGGTAACCGGAATAATAGAAGGTAAAGTAGTGTATAGGTAACCGGAATAATAGAAGGTAAAGTAGTGTATAGGTAACCGGAATAATAGAAGGTGAAGTAGTGTATAGGTAACCGGAATAATAGAAGGTAAAGTAGTGTATAGGTAACCGGAATAATAGAAGGTAAAGTAGTGTATAGGTAACCGGAATTATAGAAGGTAAAGTAGTGTATAGGTAACCGGAATAATAGAAGGTAAAGTAGTGTATAGGTAACCGTAATAATATAGGGTAAAGTAGTGTATAGGTAACCGGAATAATGAAAGGAAATGTAGTGTATAGGTAACCGGAATAATAGAAGGTAAAGTAGTGTATAGGTAACCGGAATAATGAAAGGTAAAGTAGTGTATAGGTAACCGGAATAATAGAAGGTAAAGTAGTGTATAGGTAACCGTAATAATAGAAGGTAAAGTAGTTTATAGGTAACCGGAATAATAGAAGGTAAAGTAGTTTATAGGTAACCGGAATAATGAAAGGTAATGTAGTGTATAGGTAACCGGATAACTAGAAGGTAAAGTAGTGTATAGGTAACCGTAACAATAGAAGGTAAAGTAGTGTATAAGTAACCGGAATAATGAAAGGTAAAGTATTGTATAGGTAACCGGAATAATAGAAGGTAAAGTAGTGTATAGGTAACCGGAATACTAGAGGGTAAAGTAGCGTATAGGTAACCGGAATAATGAAAGGTAAAGTAGTGTATAGGTAACCGGAATAATAAAAGGTAAAGTAGTGTATAGGTAACCGGAATAATAGAAGGTAAAGTAGTGTATAGGTAACCGTAATAATGAAAGGTAAAGTAGTGTATAGGTAACCGTAATAATGAAAGGTAAAGTAGTGTATAGGTAACCGGAATAATGAAAATTAAAGTAGTGTATAGGTAACCGGAATAATAGAAGGTAAAGTAGTGTATAGGTAACCGGAATAATAGAGGGTAAAGTAGTGTATAGGTAACCGGAATAATGAAAGGTAAAGTAGTGTATAGGTAACCGGAATAATGAAAGATAAAGTAGTGTATAGGCAACCGTAATAATAGAAGGTAAAGTAGTGTATAGGTAACCGGAATAATAGAAGGTAATGTAGTGTATAGGTAACCGGAATAATAGAAGGTAAAGTAGTGTATAGGTAACCGTAATAATAGAAGGTAAAGTAGTGTATAGGTAACCGTAATAATAGAAGGTAAAGTAGTGTATAGGTAACCGGAATAAGAGAAGGTAAAGTAGTGTATAGGTAACCGGAATAATGAAAGGTAAAGTAGTGTATAGGTAACCGGAATAATAGAAGGTAAAGTAGTGTATAGGTAACCGGAATAATAGAAGGTAAAGTAGTGTATAGGTAACCGGAATAATAGAAGGTAAAGTAGTGTATAGGTAACCGGAATAATAGAAGGTAAAGTAGTGTATAGGTAACCGGAATAATAGAAGGTAAAGTAGTGTATAGGTAACAGGAATAATGAAAAGGTAAAGTAGTGTATAGGTAACCGGAATAATAGAAGGTAAAGTAGTGTATAGGTAACCGGAATAATAGAAGGTAAAGTAGTGCATAGGTAACCGGAATAATGAAAGGTAAAGTAGTGTATAGGTAACCGGAATAATAGAAGGTAAAGTAGTGTATAGGTAACCGGAATAATATAGAAGGTAAAGTAGTGTATAGGTAACCGGAATAATAGAAGGTAAAGTAGTGTATAGGTAACCGGAATAATGAAAGGTAAAGTAGTGTATAGGTAACCGGAATAATAGAAGGTAAAGTAGTGTATAGGTAACCGGAATAATATAGAAGGTAAAGTAGTGTATAGGTAACCGGAATAATAGAAGGTAAAGTAGTGTATAGGTAACCGGAATAAGAGAAGGTAAAGTAGTGTATAGGTAACCGGAATAATATAGAAGGTAAAGTAGTGTATAGGTAACCGGAATAATATAGGGTAAAGTAGTGTATATGTAACCGGACTAATGAAAGGTAAAGTAGTGTATAGGTAACCGGAATAATAGAAGGTAAAGTATTGTATAGGTAACCGGAATAATAGAAGGTAATGTAGTGTATAGGTAACCGGAATAATAGAAGGTAAAGTAGTGTATAGGTAACCGGAATAATAGAAGGTAAAGTAGTGTATAGGTAACCGGAATAATAGAAGGTAAAGTAGTGTATAGGTAACCGGAATAATAGAAGGTAAAGTAGTGTATAGGTAACCGGAATAATAGAAGGTAAAGTAGTGTATAGGTAACCGGAATAATAGAAGGTAAAGTAGTGTATAGGTAACCGGAATAATGAAAGGTAAAGTAGTGTATAGGTAACCGTAATAATGAAAGGTAAAGTAGTGTATAGGTAACCGGAATAATAGAAGGTAAAGTAGTGTATAGGTAACCGGAATAATAGAAGGTAAAGTAGTGTATAGGTAACCGGAATAATAGAGGGTAAAGTAGTGTATAGGTAACCGGAATAATAGAAGGTAAAGTAGTGTATAGGTAACCGGAATAATGAAAGGTAAAGTAGTGTATAGGTAACCGGAATAATAGAAGGTAAAGTAGTGTATAGGTAACCGGAATAATAGAAGGTAAAGTAGTGTATAGGTAACCGTAATAATAGAAGGTGAAGTGATGTAGATAATTGTTATGACAGAATGTAAAGTATGAAATGAAATGAAATGAAATGAAATGAAAGCAAGGTTGCCATGAAGAAGTTTGTGCTATTCCAACTACCATTGATGAGGTGTGTTAGTGAGATACTACACTATTTGAATTATTTACCCTCTGTTGTACGTTTTCCCAAAACATTTCCTTTTTGTCGTGGTGAAGGAAACACATGTTAAAGACTTAGGTGTGTGACTAACTCCAAATCTTAACTTTTCAATACATGTTTAATAAGTAGTTGGTAAGGCCATGCCAATATTTGGATTTCTAAGACGTACTTGCAGGCCATTTACAAACGTGTTTGTTATCCGCGCTCTGAACATAAGTATGGTACGCAGTCAGTTAGAATACTGCTCTGAAACATACGCCAGGTTGAAGTAGTACTTAGAAGTTTTTTAATTTTCTGCATCAAATCAAAATCAAAACTATAATAGTCTATCTTACTTGCAAATGTGTACACAATTCAACTTTCCTAGTCTGGAATGTAGACGTAGATTCATATATTTTATATGTTTATTCAATTCTATACATAGCTTACTTGATTGAACTTTGTAGTTTTTTCACAGGAGAAATTAACTTTTTAGTTCCACATCGGTTTTACGGTTGAGTAGCTCAACTCTGTTTGATATCCCTGTAAATGCCGTATTAATATATGACAATGTAGTGTCCAAACTAATTCTAGCTATCTTGGGCATGTTTCTGACAGGTTTTTAACATCTTACTTGAAAGATCTAAGTTGGACTTAAAGATTTGATTTTAGATTTAGTTGTTTTGCTGTTCATAACATGATCGTTTAGATGCTATTTATTTAGGACATTCTGAGTCCTGTTTATCATCTTTATATACCGTATTTGTTCTTACTATGAATTTTATTTACTCTTATGGTATATTTAATCAATTTGTTATTAATTCTGTAATTGGACCTTTTGGTCTGTTGAAATTAACCCAATAGAAATAGATCACGATGACATACTCATTAAAGTTTGAAGTTTTATGAAGCAGTCTATAGCCTTACCTGTAAGTATCTCCTATTGTTCTACCTTTCACACCTAGTATCACTTGGCCAACAAAATACCTTACCTGTATACCTCAAAATTCATAATGTAGGTTAAGTGAGAAGACACCGGTAAACTTAAGTAGGTTAAAGAGGAAAGTTGTCAGAAAGCAGCAGGAAAGTAAATTGATGTAGGCACATGCACAGGTAAATAGAATACTAATTGATAAAGGATACCACCGAGATGTTATTATGCATTTTGAATGAAAATATTGCTAAACTAAACAGGAGACAATGTCCTCCCGCGAAGTATTTGCTTGTGATTAAGTAATATGATTAACGCTTTTAGATGTTTGCAGACATAAGTTTAAGTTAACAGATTACAGAAAAACAGTTAAAATCGTACACAATGACCTGTTTTATCCATAAGTTTATTCCGAACTATTTTCTGTGCAAATTATTACGCTTGTTTCCCGGTTTTGCGAGGGAAGGTAACTCAGATACACTCTAGTTGATGCGAGACGAGTTTCTTCTAACGAAAGTTGTCAGTGAGATATCTAATCAGGATACAGATCAGTTAATACACGGAGAGAAAAAAGCAGTAAATTGAGTACAATTTGAAAACGTAGGAACCAAAATATATTAGAAAAGTATCTTATACGTAGGGAATAGCGATGTGGTTATCAAGAAACATGATTATATTTAAGGTTTTAAACCGCAATTCTTCACCGTTCATCACAACTTTAACGCAACCACAGCTTTTGTAAAGAAAATAAAATTCCTTAATATGACATAGGATAATCACAAGTAATATATTCAGGAATTCACTTTAAAAAAAAAAAGTCTTCTTATTTCCTGCAATTTTTAATTTATATACTTCTTGCTTTATCCTGTATTTCAATCCCTCATGCACAGCACCTATGAGTGACCTTGGCCTTAACCAGAAGTATAGCCAGAAGGCTATACAATATGTAGCGGACATTTGATTGAATACACGACCTCGCTCCACTATACAAATGGCTGCCTTTACAGCACGTTTTTTTCCAGCTGGATCTAAAACGCTCATTAAACAGTAATTTAGTACACAATAAAACCCATCCTATCTGAACGAGTGTTCAAACATGCATGTTATACTCATTTTAATAAAATGTTTACTTGTGCTACTGTGTCCACACGACAGATAGGAGCATACCACACGGGGATTAAATGAAATAATGACACGTCGACAAAAGCAGAAAATCATTAATTTTTATATGTTTGGTTTATTTCTATCGATAAACATTGAAGTGTATACAGGAGGTCATAAATAAATACAAATGAATGTTGGAGCTTGCAATTAAGAATGTAAGCGTAATATGTACCGTACATGACTGGTAATTATACACGACTACTAGAAATTGTACCCGACTAGAAATTGTACCCAACTAGAGATTGTACCTGACTAGAAATTGAACACCACTAGAAATTGTACCCGACTAGAAAATGAACACAACTAGAAATTGTACCCGACTAGAAATTGTACCCGACTAGAATTTGTACCAGACTAGAAATTGAACACCACTAGAAATTGTATACAACTAGAAATTGAACACGACCAGAACTTGCAAACAAGATGAAATTGTACAAAACTAGAAGTCAATTATACAAAGCTAGAAGTTGAACAAAATTATAAACTGTACACGACTAGAAATTGTTCACGGCTAGAAACTAGAAATTGTACACCACAAGAATTGATAACGACTAGAAATTGTACACGACTAGAAATTGTTCACGACTAGAAACTAGAAATTGTACACCACAAGAATTGATTACGACTAGAAATTGTACACGACTAAAAATTGTACTCGATTACAAATTATACAAAACTACAAATTGTACAAGACTAGACATTGTATGCGACCTGAAACTATACACGACGATTAGAAATTGTACACAACCAGAAACTGTAGCCAGAAATTTACAGTTAGAAAGCGTACATCAAATGTATGTTATCTCGACTGCTGAAGTACATTGTATAACGAATATCGACATTTGTGATTCACGATAGGCATGCCGAGTAAATGCTAGCCGTTTGCAAAATGTTTGCCTGGAATATGCAAGGCTTCTCTCATTTTCCTCTTATGATTTCATTCCTTTTCCATACAGTTATAGTATTGTTTTGTATGGCGTCCATACTTGTGTTGAGATATTAATGTACGCATGCGTATGCCAAGTACAGGAAGTCCCTCAACATGCGTTAATTCAATAAAAGATTCTGAACGTGAGCGCTTGTCCGTGTGATTTCAAGCATAAATCACAACATGGTGTCAGAACCAGTGCGTCGATTCTCAGGTAGGAACTTCAACATCGATTATTCCAGATGGCAAAGTTCCAGGTCCCAGAGAAGTACGATTTTAGCCGTCAAAGTTGATGGCAGGATTGGAGCACACGGTTCGCGCTCTATAACTTTCATTTCCAGACGAAACTTAATCCATAATCCAGGCACTCGGTGCGCCTTTGAAGAAATTAACAAGGGCGTTGCACGAAATCGCCGGACATTGTGAATTCGCCGAAAAGGATGAGTTTGTAGGGGACAGAGTAGTTATCCGAATTACTGGCAGGAAAGTTTCGGAAAAATTTCAGATGAAAGCTGATCCGACACTGGAGACTGCTATCCAAATGACCAAATGGGATAAATAATGAGCAGTTACGGATGACTTGTTGGGACCAATTAGACTGATGTCATGCGAGTCAATCAGTATTAAGTTGACGGACCATTCAGTTAAAGGTGTTATTATATACAGAACCAACAGACCGGTGTGCCCAAATGGTTCCAGTAGTAAAAATATTCTGTAGAAAATAGAATAAAATATTACGCTAGCAATCCCATATGGGGTAGCCCCAAAGCCAGCTGGAGGCTGAGGAAGATATTCTCCAAGTTAGATGCCAGCAGCGAATTTCACCCTTGGATACTGGTAGTAGCCGACTCACTACCTTCATACTCAATTTCGGTGATTTACCTTCAGTCGGGTTCCCTTTGGTATTACGCCGGCACCAGCGCAAGATATCTGAAATGCTTTCTAGTCTAGAAGGAGTTGCGGCAATCATAGATGACACTTTAATCGATGGGACATCACAAGAGGAACATGACGAACGTCTGGCTGAAGTTCTCACCAGGATTAGGACTCAAGACTCAAGATAACCAAGTCATATTGAAGCTATTAGAAGACTTGAGCTACCCAAAGGCCGCACTGAGCTACGGAGAGTCATAGGAATGATGAATTACCTGGGACGGTTCATTCCAGATCTGCCAACAGTACTACGTCCTATTACAGATCTCCTGAAGTCTGACGTAGTATGGCAATGGACACATTATCAAGGGACATTTGAGGGAATGAAGAGAAAGTTAACAGTACCATCACATTGACTTTCTATTCTACAGACAAATTAACGTTTGTCGGTGTTGACGTCAGTAGCTACGGACTGGAGATGAGTCAAGGTAGTTGCATTCTGCCGTCGCACGATAACACATGCTGTGTAAGGTACGCTCAAATCGAAAAGGAGCGTACGTCATCTGTGTAGGCCCACAAGAAATTTGAACGTTATTTGATCGAGCTAGAATCTTTCAAATTGTTCACTGACCACAAACCTCTAGTGACTTCCATAAACGCCAATGATATAGGAAGTACACCCCTGATTTGATTCTGAGGAGATTTACACCGATTGCAGAACATGTACCAGAGAAGCCTTTGGTCGTTCTAGTAAAGAAGCCCTCTCGAGATAACCAAAATTCCATCTGAAGAGGAAGTGTTTGTTGAATCAGCATTGCCGCTTTCGGACCGCAAACTGTCTTCGACACGACAAGCTGCCGCGGAACAACCACAGCTCATGAAAGCTCCAACAGATGCTTACTAAATCTGGGACGCCTGATCGCGAAAGCTCCCTACCAGGAGATAGAAGGTTATTTTGCTGTGTGTAAGGAGCTGTCAGTGCCAAATGGCTTACTCTATACAGACAAAGGATAGTTATACCGGGCTGTTTACAGAAAGAAATACCTGAAACACTACATGTAGGTCACAGGCAAAAGATCTCTTGAGATCTCTGCGATATTAGAGGGAAATCACTTAGTGGGCATAGACTACTATATCCCAGGTTCTTGGAGAATATTCATCTATCCAATATAACCAGTAGTCAAATTATTGGCAAACTGAAGAACATTTTTGCGCGATTTCTGAGTTCAGGAAGAGGTGTGCGATAATGGTAGACATTAATGGTAAACCTCACGGGAATTCAGCAATTTATGCGGAAAAGAACAACTTCGTTCATAGATGTTCATGTACTAAAATAGTCGGCACTACCTTCAGTCAAACGGGGAAACGGAGAGAGGGATGAAGATCGCAAGGCGGATTGCGGATCGACAGATAAGGATCAGAACCGGTCGCTCCAAAAACACTGACCCCAATCGGCCTTATGAGAAATTGATAGATTAGCGTGACATAAGCTATAACCAGCGGTACAAAGCTCAACATCTTCGTCGCAATGTCGTGCGTTCATTACCTGAAGCGAAGCCTAGAGACATCGTCAAGTTCAAACTCGAAAATCAGAAACCGTGGAGCTCAGAGGAAACGGCGGAGAGGGCCAATCATAATGCTTCACATTGTCTATATTACCTAGACGTGTCGGGCCAGGTGTCCCTGTCTATATTACCTAGATGTGTCGGGTCATGTGTCCCTGTCTACATTACCTAGATGTGTCGGGTCTTGTGTCCCTGTCTACATTACCTAGATGTGTCCCTGTCTATACTACCTAGATGTGTCGGGACATGTGTCCCTGTCTACATTTCCTAGATGTGTCGGGTCTTGTGTCCCTGTCTACATTACCTAAATGTGTCGGGCCATGTGTCCCTGTCTACATTACCTAGATGTGTCCCTGTCTACATTACCTAGATGTGTCGGGTCTTGTGTCCCTGTCTACATTACCTAGATGTGTCGGGCCATGTGTCCCTGTCTACATTACCTAGATGTGTCGGGTCTTGTGTCCCTGTCTACATGACCTAGATGTGTCGGGCCAGGTGTCCCTGTCTACATTACCTAGATGTGTCGGGCCAGGTGTCCCTGTCTACATTACCTAGATGTGTCGGGACATGTGTCCCTGTCTACATTACCTAGATGTGTCCCTGTCTACATTACCTAGATGTGTCAGGTCTTTTGCTCCGAGCACCTAGATGTCAAGCGTCGTATCTAATGTCGCCGTTATAATTGAATGCAATCTAGGAACCGAGCTTTTAGAGATCATTTAAAGACGTGGTTGGTTGATGTCATTGGCAGACGGTCCCCATGGCTACGTCACAGCCCTCTTGACTGACCAATCAGGAAGAAACAATTAGGGACGACATATGCATCATGAGGTACGACGTCCCGGGGGTACACTTGTATCTTCATCGTCATTCGCGTGCGGTCAGTGATCACGGACCTCGTGAATGCTTGTCATTCGGTTCTGTTGAATAGCATCGTCCTAAAGAGGGTTACTACGAAACGTGGAGTCACTAGCGAGAAGTATGTTCGTTGTAAGTGTCCAGAAAGTCAGAATAATCCGAGATTCACAATAGTTATCCGCTGAATATTAATCGGTTTTCTCTGTCATATGAATAAAGTATACCAACTGTGTTCAACGGAGAAAAAACAATGGATTTTCATATTGATTCCCTTTTTGTTTTAAATACCTACAATTACGACAATGCTACTACATCTGGAGTTTGATTACAACTAAGAGTTAAGCGCATTACGTTTGGCACCATGTATCCCATAACCTTGACAACAACACGTAGCCTGCGCTGACCACCATTTTACTGGACCAATGAAAACATAACAGTTGCTATACTGGAAAACCTAGTATATGTAGCGAATGTATACAAAAACAATTAATTATTTTACAACCACTCAAATTTTCAAAAACATTTTTCATATTTGTAACTATAAACATTTTGATTTTCCTTTGCGATATGAAGTGGATTTGCACGTTTACACCCAAGCCCGAGGTAGTTCTGTCACGAGGTAGTCTGGGTGTGTTAGACTATATAATGGAGGTTTCCTCTCATCGCTGGATTCCAAGGACCCGTATTTCCATGTCATATATTGAATGATTAAATGTACAAATGTTTCTGTGGTGAGTCGGGCTTTCTGCATTCATTTCTGTCTTGCATTGTCTTGAAGTCCAAACTGATCTATATTGTACGGAAGCGTATACAATATAAAAGGTTATCTTACACAGCCAATAAAAAAATATTGCTAGTAACGTTTCGATAACAACTATATTATCTTCCTCAGACTTGAATGACAAGTAAAGTGTGTGTACACTTGAAGCCCAAGTTGGCAGAACATTCACCAGATCAAAACATAAATAATCTGAGTCCCAGATCAACAAATCGGACATCACAGATCACGCTGCACAACAAAATCATGTGGTTCAAAAGTGATTCAGAGAAAGTGAAACATTTTCAGGCGAAACAACAACAACAACAACAACAATAACTTGATTGATTGTGTTAGATAATCTTTTATATAGATAATGATACTTTACATATCACCAATAACAGGAAGGATATATCCCTATGTTATTTAATAGTTTAATTTTGGTTGTAACGTGCTTTTTCATTGGTTGGTTCATTCTGTTTGTGAAGAATGAGCGCATGTTGTGATGACGTTAAACACAAACGACTAGGTTTTTGGTTGGTATCCTTCGCTACTATATAATGTAGATATTGTCGACCATGAATATCTAACTAACCGTCAAATATACGAACAGCATGTACATGTACAGAAGTGTACTTAGAATTGAAGCGAGCTAATTTGAAACACGGCCTGTGTTTGGTCAACGTCAAAATCACTGCCACATAGAAAGTGCTCTTCTTCTTGTAAATAAAACATATCTTCGATACAGATTATTCTACTTTAATTTAAAATTAGATAAAATTAAATCTACATAGTAATTACCAGCTTTATCTATTTGAAGACTATGTCATGTGATAGTGTGCTAGGCCAAGAGAAGAGAAGATCAAATATAGTGATGGGAATATTTGAAATGTATGGAAGTTGTTTTTTGTTTTTGGACATGTTGAATGAATGATGGTTATATCTGGAGGCAGGTTATTCCAGTCTGCTATGGTACGAGGGACAGAGGTATTGTCCATGCTCTACACGAGAGTGTTTGGTATGAGTTCTGGAGTGCAGGTCTTGTTAGGTGATGTGGAGGTATGAATTGGACATTTCTAATATTGACTTTGTCATATAAAGTTTTATGTAGTGTTGTCAGTCGTTCAGTAGAACGAGATTGTGAATTGGTCTATCGATGTATAGACCAAAATGCACTCCTCACATCAACTGATCCCCGCTTTATTCAGAGTGCACTTCGGTTTTCAGTCTATAAATCGATAGACCAATCACGTTTTGAAGTCACATGACGCTGACAAATTTTGTATAACTTTCATTGCCTGTGTGATCACCTTTCCAATACGAACCCTCTGTACTGTTTCCTGATTCCTTACCATTGTTCTTCCAAAGTTTAATTTATTTCAGGAATCTTTCTATCTGTAATGAAAACAGTACACAAATAAATAATTTGTCTTCCACATAAGGTCTGTCTGCTATGAACGTCAGTGTCCACAGCGTGACGCCCGACAATTGTCTCTTGCCGTGTAAACTGAAATGTCACGATTCTATAAGTTATTGGAGGCGTTCGTTGTTGTTATAACATTGCCACACTCAAATTTCACGATAGCAGCTTTAACGGCATTGTGATAATCAGAAAGAAAAAGCTAAACCTATATAATGTAGAGAATGTCTATCATGATCGCCAATACTCGTTAATACGAAGAATGTATCGTGTTTATAAATAAAGCATTCAGACACTTCATAATAACAGATTAACGCGAGTCATATACCGTGTATTCCAATACGAATTTTATGGCTGAACACAAGTATTTTTTATAAAAAATCTCTGCATATATCATTTGAATTAATCTGCATGGTGGGCATTTGATGTTATGACAAACAATAATTCCATGGAAATGGACGTGTCGCATGCGCAGCAAGTTGGGAAATTACGAGTTATTGCACAGCAATACATTTCTATATATAAGAACAGTTATCTTGACGCTTGACCTTTGGACCAATAAGAATTATTAAAAAAAAAAACAATGCAAGCACTTGTGGTTAGGAAGAACTTAGTTATCCCACTGAAACCTCTGTGTGTACGAAGCCGCCGCCGATGTCGACATAGTGATACATATATGTCGCCTGCGTTTTGCATGCGACACAAAGATATGAGCCATGAGTACCGATCCATCGAATGACCAAAATTGAAAATGGGATTTTTAACGCTTCATTCGTAGTCCATGCTTTCGTAGTGTCCATACGACTGCTCAGTGATGTCTTCTCTATAAATCCCTCTCTCTGGAAACATGCTGTTGGTCTGTTGCTGTGACGACCATACCACAGACGAGAACGCCACGATTTAATGATATATTAGCAGTGAAATAAACAAAGAAAACTGGGGTTTTATCTACCAAATGTTTTATTTGTGTTCAGACAGTATAAAACATTGCTATGTAATTCTATCATCCATCCCTGTGGACAGACGACGTAAAACAAACGCCGTGGGCCCGGGCTCTGGAGTGTCATCCCCGGAGTGTCACCCCCGGAAGGAGGGTCCCCACAAGGGGATGACACTCAAGGTCAACACTAAATGACCCCGAATAACGTGTGTCCTATACATAAACTAGTTCATTAGTAAGACTGCAGCCAAACGCACATTACAAATCAATAGTACCTTGTCATTAAAATTTAATACAAATATCTAAACCAACAGAAGACGCGTACCATTGCCTAGATCTGAACGTCCTTACAAAGCAGTCTAGTTTACTAGCCATCACAACGCTAGAATGGTCCAGGGTTGAGTGGGGGCGGTATAAAATCATTTTCTGAATTTTCGCTGATTTTTTTCAGCATAAATTCCATCGTCATTCCATGTGCTGTAGATCTGCAGTTTGCGTAACTTTGCTTGGGAGATACTAGTGTGAGTAAGATGACCATTTAAGAGGGCAAGATTTCCATAGAAAATCCATAACTTATTTGTCGACACTGTAGTAACTGATGTAGCCATGGTGACGTACTATAGATGTCGCAGAATCGCTATAGTTTGAATAGGAATATTTTGTCCGGTATAAATGTTCTGGGGTGTAATCAAAGCCAGAAAAAAATCTTATCAGAAAAAAATCATTTTAAATACTATTATGACGAGGTAGAAATCACAATTTTTATTGCTATATCATTCCGACTTGATCTCACTATGGACGAGTTACGAGTCAAAATCAGTCGCAAGTTATCAGTAATTCAGAATCAAAGATAAATGGCGGATATTCCTATCACCGGTCACGTGGTCAGACAGACGAACCACAGAGATATATTTTTGTTACTGATGGATACATGAATTACGTCATCTTCCGGTTAAGAGCAGTGAGTGTATAAGAACGAAGTTTATAATATTGTTATAGTGTTACTAACAAACTCTTACAACTAACAGAACAAATAACGGACCCTACATATATTGCACGCAGCCCCCGGAGGCTAACACATGTATGTACATATTACTGCTGATTCCAAAAAGGAGAGAAATCACAACCTTAATAACAAGTTTAACACGTGTATGACGTAACATTGTAACAACTAAATCACCTTATATATAGATTATACCCGTGCTGTACAAATCACAAAACGTCTCTCACTTCTGGTGAAGCATTATCGCAGATGCCACACAAATATCGAATGAGAGAAAACTTAATATAATATAATATAATATAATATACTATGATATAATATAATTCAATATAACATAATGTATAAAGTGTTATTTCTATTAACAGAAAGGGATGCTTATAAAACAATCTTACAACAGATGTCTTTATAACATAAACGATAAGATTCAATTAATACCAAACAAAAGTGATACAGGTACCGCACTAGAGTGATTTTCTTTTACTGTCCATGGATAATTATTTAGGATTAAATACTGGCATGATACGAGTCGGTATCTTACTCCAGGCGACATTGATTGTGCGTAATCAGTGGCTGTTAATGAAGCCATACCAAAACTTGTCGTTATAGAGGTATAAATCAATATTACAGCCATGTATCTGATCTATCTTAGGTTAATTAGGGCTTACTTCATACACTGTCTGTAAATAATGTTCCGAATTAACAGTGACTTTAACTAATGCACCCAGAGATACACTAAACGTAAACAATGTACCCATGTGTACGTTATCTGTGAACAATGTACCCATGTGTACGTTATCTGTGAACAATGTACCCATGTGTACGTTATCTGTGAACAATGTACCCATGTGTACGTTATCTGTGAACAATGTACCCATGTGTACGCTATCTGTGAACAATGTACCAATGTGTACGTTATCTGTGAACAATGTACGTTATCTGTGAACAATGTACCAATGTGTACGTTATCTGTGAACAATGTACCAATGTGTACGTTATCTGTGAACAATGTACCCATGTGTACGTTATCAGTAACTACTGTACAATGTATCCATGTATACATCAGTGCAAATAGTGTACGCTTGTTTACGTTATCTGTAAATAATGTACACATGTGTACGTTATGTATACATAATAATATATCATAATATAATGTACACATGTTCCCACTGCTTGCAAATGTTCAATGTACATACAGTTTCTAGAGAGGCAGTATATAATGTGCCGAAGATCATGTTTACAGTTATGCTCAAGAAATTAATTTTACACGTGACCCTTTAGTTTACATCTAAGTTGCATTTCTTTATGTTGTGTTATATAACATGAAATAATATGGTAAAGTAAATGTAAACAACTAATATTCTACTGAAACAAACAGACATTGTTGGTTCCTAATAGATTAATTAAACTTTAAATAAACATGTATTACCATATCGTGAATTATACTGCTATGTCACAATCTCATTTTATTAGACGTTAATTGCTGCGAGTACTACATATATAATAAAAGGCATAGTGATGTACATATCTATCTGTGACACAGAGATGTCTTCTGTAAGGTAGCATACAGCCTTAAGAGATAACAAGACTGTGATAGTTGACCAGTTGTGATACAATTACAGGTTTAACCAGTCATGCCTGTATGGTTACACAAGTTATATAACAATTACAGGTTAACCAGTAAAACCTGTATAGTTATACAAGTTATATAACAATTACAGGTTTAACCAGTGATACCTGTATAGTTACACAAGTTATATAACAATTACAGATTTAACCAGTCATACATGTATAGTTACACAAGTATAACAATTACAGGTTTAACCAGTCATACCTGTATAGTTACACAAGTTATATATAACAATTACAGGTTTAACCAGTCATACCTGTATAGTTACACAAAAGGGGGTTTAATTATATAAAACCAAGTACAGGTTTAAACCAGTCATTACATGTATAGTTACACAAGTTATATATAACAATTACAGATTTAAACCAGTCATACCTGTATAGTTACACAAGTATAACAATTACAGATTTAACCAGTCATACCTCTATAGTTACACAAGTTATATATAACAATTACAGATTTAACCAGTCATACCTGTATAGTTACACAAGTATAACAATTACAGATTTAACCAGTCATACTTGTATAGTTACACAAGTTATATAACAATTACAGGTTTAACCAGTAATACCTGTATAGTTACACAAGTTATATAATAATTACAGGTTTAACCAGTCATACCTGTATAGTTACACAAGTTGTATAACAATTACAGGTTTAACCAGTAATACCTGTATAGTTACACAAGTTATAAAACAATTAAGGTTTAATCAGTGATACCTGTATAGTTACACAAGTTATATAACAGTCATAAAACAAGCGAGTACTAAACGAAAAAAAATCACAATCAATACATGGCAAAAATATCTACATTTGTTTGCTGCAATCAATAGTTCTACAGTACCGATGTCTGACGTTGTGTGCATAGAACGTACGGTCCATGTCTTACTGATAAAATATCTGTAGGCAGAAGTATACCCTGTAACACAGTCGGAAGTCAAACTGTAGGTTTAACACAGATTCTGTATTTCTAAGACATATGTATTTTTATAACAGATTGTTTGAGGATATTAAACTCAGATATATTGGGTTTTGTATGGTTCCTTTATCCGATAATGTGGTTACAACTGTTGGACGTTCTAAACAAACCTACCTTTCGCTTAGGAGGTGAACAATAAAACCAGTAGTGTTCCGTCTAACCTATTTCGGATGTCCTCGTATATCTACAAACTCTCTAACTACGACCGAGTTTTACTGCTATATCACAGACGTATTAACTTGGCGTTTCCGTGTACGGCTTGGTTATAAAACATGAAAAAGTCTAGTATGTATTTACCAACAGATTAAATACACAGTCTTTAAAACTTATCGCCAAGCATCCACAAAACAGAACATAGACCACTACAGCGCAGCAAACTTACAGAAAGCACCGCAGAGAGACCGGAGACCCAACGAACCACTTCTCTATGACATTGCTAACTTGTATTCCAAATTGGGGATCAATAGAGAAATCATAGCAAGAAGTAGATGGCGCTGTCTGGGCGCTAGAAACGGTCCCTGGTGAGTAATTAGAAGTTAACGAGAGATAACTCTAGACGAATTTGTTTGTCCACCTCATGTGACAGATCGCTAACCCCTGCCTGGCCGAGCACTGACAGATTACACTCGGTCAGTGAAACTCTTCCACATCACTGGATTAAGACATCGATCAATCTACAAACAGTCAGCTTCTAGGTCGATAGTCCCATATCATTTCTTCTAGGGATATATTTACACTACTGGACATTAGAAAGAGATGGGCTTTTCTTGACACTGATGATGAATCTAGACAGATATCCACGGATATAACGACAGACGGACATGACATATTATGACATGTTCTGTCCATTGAGTAGATCTAATTGCACTAGAACCGTCCGCTGGATCCTGTATGCGGCGTCACTCCTCATTGAGGGAAACTCGACAGAATGTATTTAACTTCCCCACGTCCGTAGAGTAAGGCTATGGACGTAATGCTATATATACAAATCCACATCTATTGAATGTTTACATAACGGTACATTTGCCTTTCAACTTTTCCTTGCGTTTCTGTGATTTGGTTTTCTTTGTCTCTAATTGTAAACTCATAGTTCGCCTTTTTTCTAGCTGTAAGAGTTCCTGGAACAACTCCTTCACGTTATGATTCGTCTTCGCTGACGTCTCTAAGAAAGCACAATTCCATCTTTTTGCTAATTCCGCCCCTTCTCTTTGTGGGACCTCACGGTTCGTTTCATCACACTTATTTCCCACTAACATTGTAGGTATACTTTCCATTTCACTTTTGATTTCCGCGATTTCATCGAATATTGGTTTGAGCTCCTCTAGCGATTGCCTGCTAGTGATGGAGTACACCAAGATGAACGCGTGTCCTTTGGAGATCGACAATCGTTGCATGGCGGGGAACTGGTGGCTGCCGGTTGTATCTGTGATTTGTAGGGTGCACACCTGTTTGTTACAGCTGATTACCTGTCTGTACGTGTCCTCTATGGTGGGGATGTAGCTCTCCCTAAACGTGCCCCTCACGAAGCGCAGCACGAGCGAACTCTTGCCCACTCCGCCGGCACCAAACACTACCACACGGTAATCATTGCTTTGCTCAGGCATAACACGCAAGCGGACGGAACGATCTTTCGGGACCTGGAAAGACAGAAAGAATATTGCATTATTTATACAAAATCAGGGGAAAATAAGGAATGTTTTCCATAGGCAAATGATGATGTAAATTAACGAATGTTTGTTTTCCATCGACAAATGATCATGTAGAATAATTAAAGTAGTTGATCTGAAGCTTCCATACTTCAGAGAAAGCGTCTACAGTGCGCTCCACATTGAACATGACACATGTTAATGATAGCTGCCTAAATAGAGAAACATATAACATCATTAAACACTGCTCTGGTGGAATCAGTCTAACAGAGACGTCATATCACCGTGTCTAAAACGCCGCTCCAGGTTCCTAAATTCTAGATACATGGGTTTACTGTTTGAACCGGACAGAGGCGAGGTCAGGTAAAGGAAAGTGTTCGTGGTCCTCCAAATACGATCCTTTTACTTAACATGCGTTTATATGAATAATTCAGAATGCTCGTCAAAGTTTGACCAGTCAGGGGAAATTTTCATTTTTCATTTTTAAAACTCTCTATACCCCCATTGAAGGCTATTTGGCATACAGAAAACGTACGATCATTTATTGATGGATGTAGAATTTCAGAATTATAGGGTCGTAAAATGAAATATTATTTCCGTGCAGTAGTTTTTTTTTGATTTTTTTTCATTAACAATATGATCAATGTATCAACAAAAGAACAAATATACAATCCGATTCCTCCCTATCGGGCTAGAAATGGTATGGTATGGTTGACCTGCATATACAACATTCACAGATGTGGCATAATTAACTTTACATAGATTTACAGGATACCGCTGACAACTCGTCTCGATATCTTTAGTATGTAATCATTTTATAAGCCTGTCATTATTAGTATGGCGTTGTTCGTCCGTCCGACATAAACTTTTCTTTTGCAGTGATCTTCTCTAACATGTTTCAATTTATCCCTTTGAAACTAAGATTTTTCTTTTTGAAAATATAGTCATTTACAGTACAACAATTAGGCAATGTTGGCAAGGAAACACTATTTTTGTTAGAAACCCTGTTGTTTAGTTTTAATTTGGACATATGTCTGCATGAAATATCGAACATAAAAGACTCTAATTCCGAAACTACAGCCTCAGGAATAACTATACACAATGTAATGTTTCAATATACAAAAAGTCGACTTGCACAGCATTAGTATATAAGGGCACATTGCCTTGTTATGACGAAATAGCGAGTTTCAAAAGTGAAATAGGAACATTTCCCCTGACTGGCCAAAATAGGAACATTTCCACTGACTGGCCAAACCTTTGTCCAACATTCAGAATTAACCATACATAAACACACGATCTCAGGATTCCGTGCGCGACATGAAAAGAACAAAGAATATCGTATTAGGAGCGCCACGAACTCTTCCTTACCTGACTTCGTTCCTGCCCCATTCCCTGTATCATCAATATAGAAAGCCCAATGTGGTGATTAGACAGAGTATACTTTAATATAAAAATCGAATCAGGATAAGGATCATTTAAACGTGAACCGTGATGTATCGATAATTAAACCGATTGTACTAGTACAAGAGAATTTGTTAAACAAGCCTGAGGCTATTAAGCATGGCCTTCAGTCGTAGACCTATGCACGCGCCGAGATCGACAGCCGTAAAACGTATCGTGAACCTTTCTGCTATAATCTCAACATTTTACACGAAATGTACACGTTATGGCCCGTATCTTCCGTACGGCGGTCTACCACACGAGATTCGCCTTAAATGAACTAGTAGTAAATCCCTTGATACCGCCCTGATATCTGTCCCATTACCATCTGTCCGGGTTAATCGTGCTGGAAGCTCCTCTCAGCTAAAGGTCAAGTATCCAAATTACTCCCAAATATACCGGTGTTCCAAACAAAATCAACACACTGGTACGTTTTCAGTGTCTCGAGAGGTTTGAATTTAAACACATATCATCAAACACCATTGTTTGTTTATGAAATTGATGGTCAACAATCCTCTCTCGAACTTGAAATTCCTCCAGAACTCAACATAACCGAGGGAAGATCCGTCAAAATGAGACTATCCATACACAACACTGATAACAGATTCGGATCAGTATTTCAACATTTGACACCGTCCAGATAGATATTTCCAGCATCAATACTGAGAGAAAACCTTGGTAAGTCCGAGGCACCACGCAGCTATATATGATAGTCTGCTCACACCGACTGAATCGAGCTAAATGAAGCAGCAGGCGATATTGATGCGAAATCTGTGTATTTATAGACGATTGACTGAGTGAACGACCCGCCCTTGGTACTTAATGGTGACGAAACATGAATGAAGCCATCATTGATTATCGGCCCACAGTTTCCGTACAACTGTGTGGGCCAGGTCATTGACGGGATATGTCCGTGATTCCAGTGAGGTTTTCAACCACATCTAACAGGTACATTCCCGTTTTCCAATGAAAAAAAGAGAATATGTATTTACCATCAAGAAGATTCTCCCTTTTGTCATGCCTGCATTTTACTGTCAAGTATTTTATGGTTGGGTGCTCCGACTTCAGACTCGTGATACCCTTTTTCGGCATAGCATAGGGGGGTGGTGCGGGGGGCGGGGGGTTAGGCATACCGATTTTTTTTTTTTTTTTCTATAAAAAATTTTTCTCATACGAAAATCCTGGATCCGCTAGTGACAATAGTATTTGGAAAGTTTTGATAGATTTAATTTTACGTGTATTTTATCTTGTATTCGATACTTTTCTCCCGAAAATTTTGGCTTATTTTCAGATCATGCACCGACCTATCTCGTTTTTCACTACTATAGGCCTCTTAGAGGCGGATATAAGCTGTCACACAAATCCTATTTGCAGTTAAACTACAAGGCAATCTGTTAAATGGGTTAATGAAAGCATTGATCTCATGATACATATTATATATATGTAAGTGACTTATCAGAAATCGATTGTGAAAATCAAAAATCTACTAAAAAATAGTCTACCCGCTTATGGAATTATATGGTGGCTGGGAATGGACATGATCGAAACAAAATTTGCTTGGGAAAGCGATGTTATTGCGTGGGAACGTAATATGTAATCACATGGAAATGTTATACGTGTAATATTGTAGGCCACATTACTATCATATCACTCAGAACGGTTGTGCGTTTGACATAATGGACATGGATGATGTGATTAGATACCTAGTTGAAATGGGAATAAAACAAAGGAAATGGTTCCGCTATTGAATGGTACGGGATTTACGATATCGGAATGACACCTTAGGTTAACATTGCGTTCAAACACAATAATATTGCGTTCCCACGCAATCATTTTATCGATATCATGTCGGTTCCCAGGCACCGTATAAATAAATTATGATTGATTTGTATATAACGTTATCGGATAGAGATTTTATGTTTAACATGTACAGGAGATGTTGGGAAATATAATTAATAACTCCAGAGGATTCTTATACCAGCATATATATTTGTTGAAATATTGAATGTGGCAGAAACAGAAACATACATAGTAATAACAGAGTGTGCACTTTGTACATAAAGGAGAAATTGGGGATGAGTTTCATTTCAGTCTTAAATGTATCTTTTGTAATGATCTCGGACTTAAATATATAAACCATACTACATTTTGTACTTCAGTAGTGTTTCTAAGTACAATTACTAAGTGTACAGACTATGTAGGGGGCTTCGTAATTAAGACAAAATCGTTTGAATGTCTGAGTCTAGCAGTCATTCTATGGTATGTACATCACTATACCATAACTAATTGTACTTTCTAACATTTCAACTTGTTTAAACTCTTCGAGTGTAACGTTCGGCTTGACTTGTGGCCGTCGAGTGTAACGTTCGGCTTGACTTGAGGCCGTCGAGTGTAACGTTCAGCTTGACTTGTGGCCGTCGAATGTAACGTTCGGCTTCACTTGAGGCCGTCGAGTCTAACGTTCAGCTTCACTTGAGGCCGTCGAGTGTAACGTTCGGCTTGACTTGAGGCCGTTGAGTGTAACGTTCAGCTTGACTTGAGGCCGTCGGGTGTAACGTTCGGCTTGACTTGAGGCCGTCGAGTATAACGTTCAGCTTGACTTGTGGCCGTCGAGTGCAACGTTCGGCTTGACTTGAGACCGTTGAGTGTAACGTTCGGCTTGACTTGAGACCGTCGAGTGTAACGTTCGGCTTGACTTGTGGCCGTCGAGTGTAACGTTCGGCTTGACTTGTGGCCGTCGAGTGTAACGTTCGGCTTGACTTGAGGCCATCGGGTGTAACGTTCAGCTTGACTTGTGGCAGTCGGGTGTAACGTTCGGCTTGACTTGAGTCCTTAGTTGTTTACGCGACTGATAACATACGACCTTAGTCAACTCATTATACCGATAATCCCCTCGGCTGGGGACGCCGAATGGATTATACACGAAACGCTCTATCGGCGTCCGACCGGTATATGACCAAATAAATGAGCAATATCTGCTGATATTGCTATTGATGTGTTAGGTAACATTTTCGCAAGAAATCTGACAACTCAATGTTGATATTACATCATAGATTACATATCTATATCCATGGCAAATGCCGCGACAGGAATCGAACCCTGGCGCGATAATCCACGGCTTTGACAAATGAGCTAAAACAGCACGCTTTAACAGCTAAGTGACATGCCGTATTTAACACTATGTACAAGCCACACTGTACCGTTACTTCTTATAAATAAATATAAACATTATCACATCATCAGTCCTAGACCAGGTCATAAAAAAACATGACAAGTCGTGACTAGAAATTTCAATTTATTATAAAATGTGAATATTATTTAGATTTAAGATTTAGCGTTATATCAAGATATATAACAATAACAGACCAAGTATATACCAATTTGTCCAAATTAAGGAAACCGTGAATAAAAAAAATTATCGGATATAGCAAAATATATTAAACTTGTTAATAAGAAATGAATATGTAACAGTTTAACGAGGAAATTCACTGGATACTATCCCTGAGAACGACAGTATGTCTATGTACAATGCATGTATCTGTGTGTTAGTGAGAAAGAGAATCAAGGTTGTGTTTTGTAGACATATGTATTCTTATTATCAAAACGCCTACATACAATTTTATGATATATGGAGAACTTGTGCGGCTCCCACTTGATATCAATATTGGATTTTGGGCTAAATTGATAAAAATAATCAGAATAAGTTGAACAACAATCTATTGACAATTACGTTATATTATAAGTCGTCTTGGTTGAAATATGTAAAAAAATATTATAAGAATATAGCTTATTAGATATATTTAACAGTCAGGTATAAATTGGCTGAATAGTACAATATTTTAATGTTTTTAGCAAACTGGAGAAATACAAAACTTCCTTGAAAGGAATCATTATATAATCTACAAGCGTGAACACTATTTAGAGATTTATTTACTAGAACTACTTCCCAAATTATCAAAAGTTAACTGTTAATTTAGGACAAGTAATACAAAAATACAAATCGAAAGTGGTTGGTGGTCTAATATACCACGAGAAAATAGAAGTAGCACTTAATGTGATTTATGCCAAATAGGCTATCAAGTTCATTATATAACTATGATCAACAACTTATACTCTATAGCAGACAGAAATATATGTCTAGGTACTTAGTATTATTATGAAAGACCAAATACATTTAAATCCCATACATTATTCAATTACGTAACTCAAAATTTCTTTATTTCACAGGCTAAGATTTTTATTGATATAAATGAAATAATCAATTCACAATACTGATGTCCATCCTGTTTTACCATGTATCATTGCTATCCATTGTCTGTATCTACATTCTCTGCACTATACTGTTTACGAGAATAAACAATTGTCATTGTCATTGCTTATCATGCATTAGTCATTTCTGTATACAGGTTTGTTTTGAAGCGACGAGTCTTAAGCCCCAAGGTAACAAAGAACTGAACTGAACAGAAATGTAAATGTTATTATATCAAAATAGAAAAGTCAAGAAATTTATTTTTACTGTCGTGTAGAAATGGTTGGAAACGTAACGGGGCGTGAAATACCCCCGATACAATGACCTTCGTATTTACTGCTCAGTGACGTCATAGTTCGGCTCACTGACCGGTATGGTAATAGTAAAACAAACGCCTAAACCCACTCACCAACCGTCAACAAACGCCTGAACATACTCTCCTACCGTCATACAAACACCTGAACATACTCACCAACCGTCAAACAAACGCCTGAACATACTACAACCGTCAAACAAACGCCTGAACACATTTCCCATCTCCAACCTTAAAAAAGCTGCCTTATCACACTCTCCAACCGTCGAACAAACGCCTGAACACACTCTCCAACCTTCCAACAAACGCCTAAACACACTGACCAACCGTCAAAAAACGCCTAAACACACTCACCAACCGTCAAACAAACGCCTAAACACACTCACCAACCGTCAAACAAACGCCTAAACTTACTCTCCTACCGTCAAACAAACGCCTAAACACACTCTCCAACCGTCAAACAAACGCCTAAACATTGGCCGTCAAACAAAACACTAATGCACTCCTAACACCATTAAAGAAACGCATAAATACACGAAGCCATATTGCTATGTTAAATGTGGATTATTGCTATACAATGTAGTCGTACAACTTACTAATATATTTTTATTAACCGATCCGGTCCCCATGCAGGACAGTGTTCGATTCCAGGGCTGATGCGGAACTGCTACTGAACGGAAGTTATCTGTAGTCTTTTAAACTGTTTAAAATTGGCTATGTCAGCTTAGATACTACAACTACATTTCTAGGGAGCTGTACATGGTTTATACCGGTACTTACTTCTGACTATGTACATGATTTATACCGGTACTTACTTCTGACTATGTACATGGTTTATACCGGTACTTACTTCTGACTATGTACATGATTTATATCGGTACTTACTTCTGACTATGTACATGATCTATACCGGTACTTACTTCTGACTATGTACATGGTTTATACCGGTACTTACTTCTGACTCTGTACATGGTTTATAACGGTACTTACTTCTGACTCTGTACATGGTTTATACCGGTACTTACTTCTGACTCTGTACATGGTTTATACCGGTACTTACTTCTGACTCTGTACATGATCTATACCGGTACTTACTTCTGACTATGTACATGGTTTATACCGGTACTTACTTCTGACTATGTACATGATTTATACCGGTACTTACTTCTGACTGTTTACGCTTGGTCCTGTCTTTTTTTCGGATAAACATGATGTCCACCGGAACATGTAATCCACGCGCGAACAGAGGTCCCACTGGTGCTTTCAACTAGTGTCTAGTTCTAGTTTAGACACTAGTGCGCACCTGGTATATCCCGTCCTGCTGTCACTTCGACACACCTACAGAGTATCACAGAGTGGCCACTTTTATATATCCGATCGCGAGGCAGTACGTCAGATGCTAACATTGGTGGACGGTAATGGTCAGCCTACCTTCGTCACACGCATTACTCACAGTAGGCCGCTTCTGTGTTTATACATACCGGGGTATACGCCCGCCTGTGTCATCGTGTAAACAAGTCTTACTATCGTGTGGTGAAGCTTTAAACACCTGGACATGGTTACAGTCACATTAGGTATTCTATACATTGGGCAACAAGACCCAATCATTATGTAATGGTCTTTGTATAAGTCGTCTTAATATAGCATATCACTTTCATTGGTCGGACGGACTGATAAAAATACTTCTGGTCATAATGTACTATGGTCTATAATAGATACGTGAATTTGTTCAGTAAACCCAAACCTTTTCCCAATCAAATGGCGCCAGTGACGTCATCGATTGCAGATCGCGGCTGAGCAATTAGGCCGAACCGCCATTTACGACGTGTAACTTGGTGGTAATATGTAGGTAACACCAGAAACTCTAACACTGCACAGCTTCTCGGTTCAGTAAACTTCTTAATATAATCTAACACCGAGAGGGGCATTAGAGCCTTTATTTATGGGTTTTACGTCCGCTATTACGGCCTTACGGCCTTTCAGCTGACACACATTAGAGCCATTGTTACCATTTTCGTGTTGAAATTTCCGTTATTTTTTTCCAGACACGTAATTCTGGCAGTGCCCATACAGTGACAACCCTGCTGTCTGGCAGAGTACGGGACATTGATCCCAAGAAAGCCAGTTTAATAGATTTGTAAAATGATATATTTCAACTTACAACAAATTGCGTTCTGAGATTCCACAGCTTTCTTTTGATTACATAACCCTCATCTTTTGGCGAAGTCTAGAAATTAAAGCATGCGTACACGAGAGCGGTGACTGTCTATCGAATACAGGCCCCTTCATCAGAAACAACCAAACCAGGACGAACGATGATTTTCAATCTCAAATTCTGATGTTTATTAGTAGACAATGAAGCCGACGGCATCAGACCTACCCAGGGCCCAATGATATACATACTGGTTTATATTTGCTATGGAGGTGTTACACCTTCGATAAAGAGTAATAATAACGGAAGATTAAAAACACCAATAGGCTGTTGTTTGTTTTAATACACTAAGGGATTCCCTAATGGTGGACATTCAGGGATTCTCTAAAAGTGGACACTCAGGGGTCCTCTAATGGTGGACACTCAGGGGTCCTCTAATGGTGGACACTCAGGGGTCCTCTAACGGTGGACACTCAGGGGTCCTCTAATGGTGGACACTCAGGGGTCCTCTAATGGTGGACACTCAGGGGTCCTCTAATGGTGGACACTCAGGGGTCCTCTAACGGTGGACACTCAGGGGTCCTCTAACGGTGGACACTCAGGGGTCCTCTAATGGTGGACACTCAGGGGTCCTCTAATGGTGGACAATCAGGGATCATCTAATGGTGGACACTCAGGGATCCTCTAATGGTGGACACCCAGGGGTCCCCTATTGGTGGACACTCAGGGGTCCTCTAATGGTGGACACTCATGGGTCCTCTAATGGTGGACACTCGGGGATCCTCTAATGGTGGACACTTAGGGGTTCCCTAACGGTGGACACTCAGGGGTCCTCTAATGGTGGACACTCATCAGGGATCCTCTAATGGTGGACACTCAGGGGTTCCCTAACGGTGGACACTCAGGGGTCCTCTAATGGTGGACACTCAGGGGTCCTCTAATGGTGGACACTCAGGGGTCCTCTAATGGTGGACACTCAGGGGTCCTCTAACGGTGGACACTCAGGGGTCCTCTAACGGTGGACACCCAGGGATCCTCTAATGGTGGACACTCAGGGGTCCTCTAACGGTGGACACCCAGGGATCATCTAACGGTGGACACTCAGGGGTCCTCTAATGGTGGACACTCAGGGGTCCTCTAACGGTGGACACCCAGGGATCATCTAATGGTGGACACTCAGGGATCATCTAACGGTGGACACTCAGGGGTCCCCTTATGGTGGACACTCAGGGGTCCCCTTATGGTGGACACTCAGGGGTCCTCTAATGGTGGACACTCAGGGGTCCTCTAATGGTGGACACTCAGGGGTCCTCTAATGGTGGACACTCGGGGATCCTCTAATGGTGGACATTCAGGGGTCCTCTAATGGTGGACACTCGGGGATCCTCTAATGGTGGACATTCAGGGGTCCTCTAATGGTGGACACTCAGGGGTCCTCTAATGGTGGACATTCAGGGGTCCTCTAATGGTGGACACTCGGGGATCCTCTAATGGTGGACACTCAGGGGTTCCCCAACGGTGGACACCCAGGGGTTCCCTGACGGTGGACACTCAGGGGTCCTGTGATGGTGGACATTTAGGGATCACGTATTACGGAATATGAACTACGCAGTAAATTTCTATATTGATATAAAGTTTGACCCATGTCCAGCTACGACCTTTGGTCGATTGGCCCCAGTTAAGATATAAACGACATGCGAGTTGGCACGAACCTCAAATAAAGCAGCAAATTGTTCCTAATTCAATTTCAGACATAATGTTGACCAGTGGTCTAGGGTAAATAAATTCCGTCCCTCACGGGGGAGTGATTAGGTCTGGACGGTGTATTGACAGTTTGACCACAACATCTAGATGTAATAAAATTTTCTGTAATATTTAGATCAAACACCGGCCAGTGTTTTCTTTACAAGGATTAATCGTGATCAACACCATAGATCAAACATGATCACACGAGGGTTCCAGACAAATGTTATTATGGTCAAAATCATTAAGCTTTGTCAATATGGCCAGCCTTCAATTCATAACCATACATATTTATGTCTGTATTTTCACTATCAAGGCTTTGTGCGGTGGGTTTATTATTTGTGTACATTTCTAACTAAGGTCATCGTTATAATATTGACGTGATCAACTCTGTTGTTTGTGGTTATTGATGTGATCAAACTGTTGTTTGTGGTTATTGATGTGATCAGACTATTGTTTGTGGTTATTGATGTGATCAAACTGTTGTTTATGGTTATTGATGTGATCACTCTGTTGTTTGTGGTTATTGATGTGTTCAAACAGTTGTTTGTGGTTATTGAGGTGAGCAAACTGTTGTTTGTAGTTGTTTTGGTTCTCGAACTGTTGTTTGTGATTATTGATGTGATCAAACTGTTGTTTATGGTTATTGATGTGATCAAACTGTTGTTTGTGATTATTGATGTGATCAATCTGTTGTTTGTGGTTATTGATGTGATCAAACTGTTGTTTGTGATTATTGATGTGATCAATCTGTTGTTTGTGGTTATTGATGTGATCAAACTGTTGTTTGTGGTTATGTGATCAAACTCATGTTTTCGGCTATCTTTGTGATCAAACTATTGTTTTTGATTATGCGATCTGTTATTGGTACGTTTCTAGAGAAGGTTCAACAACAAGTCTTTGCATGGTGGCCATACTGGAAGATTTAAAGACTTGTAGCATTTAACCTTTAAAGTTCGCTACGCTAATTTATTTGATCAAACTCGATGACATGTTCTCCTAGGAAACTCAGGTCTAATTGTTACTATCAGTTGTCTTAATGACACCACGGAAATGTTTTGCATGTTTTATCACCAATGACACAATAGAACAATGATACTGATGTACAAAGACTAAGAGTCAATGCTATTCATCTTAATCAGTAAAACATTGAGAATCACTCAGTACTGGTATTAATTCATCACGTGAAAGTGTTCTACATTCGTCTTTCATTCATAAACAAAAGAATATATGATATCGGGTATGCGCACTGTCACCGAGTAATGAATGACGTCATATTTGAAGAGTTGGATACACTTGGCTACTCCATTTTCAATTCAGGAAATAACATCGGTAATAATTAATGTCAATCCGGGTCCACAAGCGTGAATAATATAAGTTGATATAAATAGATTCATAATTGTTGTAAAACAAAGTTCACTTTTGAATCATTTTTTTTTAAGATAAATTATTTTCAATTCCAGTTTTGCACGTACAAGTACTTTTCCATAATATATTGGTACCAGGGTGTTTTCCAGCTGAATGATCAACAATTTATTGGTACCAGGGTGTTGTCCAGCTGTACCAGGGTGTTTTCCAGCTGTACTTTGGTGTTTTCCAGCTGTACCAGGGTGTTTTCCAGCTGTACCAGGGTGTTTTCCAGCTCAATGATCAACAATATATTGGTACCAGGGTGTTTTCCAGCTCAATGATCAACAATATATTGGTACCAGGGTGTGTTCCAGCTGTACCAGGGTGTTTTCCAGCTGAATGATCAACAATATCTTGGTACCATGGTGTTTTCCAGCTGTACCATGGTGTTTTCCAGCTGTACCAGGGTGTTTTCCAGCTGTACCAGGGTGTTTTCCAGCTGTACCAGGGTGTTTTCCAGCTGTACCATGGTGTTTTCCAGCGGTACCAGGGTGTTTTCCAGCTGTACCAGGGTGTTTTCCAGCTGTACCATGGTGTTTTCCAGCTGTACCAGGGTGTTTTCCAGCTGTACCAGGGTGTTTTCCAGCTGTACCATGGTGTTTTCCAGCGGTACCAGGGTGTTTTCCAGCTGTACCAGGGTGTGTTCCAGCTATACCAGGGTGTGTTCCAGCTGTACCAGGGTGTTTTCCAGCTGTACCAGGGTGTGTTCCAGCTGTACCAGGGTGTGTTCCAGCTGTACCAGGGTGTTGTCCAGCTGTACCAGGGTGTTTTCCAGCTGTACCAGGGTGTTTTCCAGCTGTACCAGGGTGTTTTCCAGCTGTACCAGGGTGTTTTCCAGCTGTACCATGGTGTTTTCCAGCTGTACCAGGGTGTTTTCCAGCTGTACCATGGTGTTTTCCAGCTGTACCAGGGTGTTTTCCAGCTGTACCAGGGTGTTTTCCAGCTCAATGATCAACAATATATTGGTACCAGGGTGTTTTCCAGTTCAATGATCAACAATATATTGGTACCAGGGTGTTTTCCAGCTGTACCAGGGTGTTTTCCAGCTGAATGATCAACAATATCTTGGTACCATGGTGTTTTCCAGCTGTACCATGGTGTTTCCCAGTTGTACCAGGGTGTTTTCCAGCGGTACCAGGGTGTTTTCCAGCTGTACCAGGGTGTTTTCCAGCTGTACCATGGTGTTTTCCAGCTGTACCAGGGTGTTTTCCAGCTGTACCAGGGTGTTTTCCAGCTGTACCATGGTGTTTTCCAGCGGTACCAGGGTGTTTTCCAGCTGTACCAGGGTGTTTTCCAGCTGTACCATGGTGTTTTCCAGCTGTACCAGGGTGTTTTCCAGCTGTACCATGGTGTTTT
This sequence comes from Pecten maximus, assembly GCF_902652985.1. Taxonomy (NCBI): domain Eukaryota; kingdom Metazoa; phylum Mollusca; class Bivalvia; order Pectinida; family Pectinidae; genus Pecten; species Pecten maximus. The sequence continues at coordinate 15,634,343 of NC_047018.1, read as the reverse complement.
CCAGCTGTACCAGGGTGTTTTCCAGCTGTACCAGGGTGTTTTCCAGCTGAATGATCCATTGCGATTATAGCTTTTAGCGACATAATTTTTATAAGTTGCCTGTGTAAACGTTTTACTCCTATACTTCATAAAAGTCTCTCAGACGTGTGTGCGGAACACGATATTTTAACAGACGCTCGGTTCGGATCCCGTCTTGGTATTAATTCTGTGGACGCTATTTCAACATTGCAGTCTATTATTTAAAAAAACTATCGGAAAAAAAGGTTGTATTGTTGTTTTGTCGATTTCCGCAAGCCCTTCGATTTTGTTGATAAGGCCAGTCTGTGGTAAAGTTGTCAAAATTGGGCATTAGAGGAATATTTGTGATGACTATTAAATTCCTTTATTCATTAGTTTGGTGTCGTAGTTAATGGTACATGTTTTAATCATTTGACTGGCAATGTCGGATTGATGCAAGGGACAATTGTATCCCCATTACATGTTTCGTTTTTGTGAATTATTTTGAAACCAGTTTCATTAAAAATGGCGCCACAAACTACGAATGATGATAAATGTATTTAAAGTAAAGTGTACAAGTTTTTGTTCCTGTCACGTTTGTACACTTAAACAGACAGCGTATAGACAACCAGGTAAAGCAAACTGGAGTATGTCGAGTAAGTGTGACCTACATGTTTATAGGTACATGTATCTACATGTAGTAGATAATGTTACTCTCGTATATTACTGTATCTACCTAAATCGTCCCCTAAGCAACGTAGAATTACAACATCAAACTGCGTTAACCAACAGAAATAATACCCGAAATAATAGATGTTGGAATAACTGTGACGAAAACGATATTGAGGATGAATGTCCTAGACACTCAGAATTAAAGGAGAAATTCGTTTAAAAATCATTATTGGTATAAGCTATCTGTCGGCAAAGATTTAGATTTACTGAATACCAATGCATCACAAAGAGAATCAACATTGTTGCCATGGTGATAGATACATGTACAGTGTTGTCATGGTGTTAGACAAATGTACAGTGTTGTCATGGTGTTAGCTACAGTGTTGTCATGGTGTTAGACAAATGTACAGTGTTGTCAGGGTGTTAGATAAATGTACAGTGTTGTCATGGTGACAGATACATGTACATTGTTGCCATGGTGTTAGACAAATGTACAGTCTTGTCATGGTGTTAGACAAATGTACAGTGTTGTCATGGTGTTAGACAAATGTACAGTGTTGTCATGGTGTTAGACAAATGTACAGTGTTGTCATGGTGTTAGACAATTGTACAGTGTTGCCAGGGTGTTAGATAAATGTACAGTGTTGTCAGGGTGTTAGATACATGTACATTGTTGCCATGGTGTTAGACAAATGTATAGTGTTGTCATGGTGTTAGCTACAGTGTTTTCAGTGTGTTAGCTACAGTGTTGTCATGGTGTTAGCTACAGTGTTGTCAGGGTGTTAGCTGCAGTGTTGTCAGGTTGTTAGCTGCAGTGTTGTCAGGTTGTTAGCTACAGTGTTGTCAGGGTGTTAGGTTTGATGATATTGTTATGTTTGCTCCGTCCTTCATTGAACGCCTCTGATGACACTATCATTACAACATACATAATAATGTATATACCACTGGTCAAGTCAATGGTGTCGACATTTTATGTAAGGAGAGAATCCTCGCCACACGTTTCCTTTAAGTGACACAGGAGAGATCGAGATATTGACACTGAACGGAAATCATCCGCGCCGCACGTGTTCTTTAAGTTAAATACTCCATGTTTTAGATATATACATGTATAATCATATTTGTACATGTACACATATGTATATCTATTATACCTATATGGAGTATAACATGTCACTATGGTGATAGTACATGTCAATTTCTTATGTTGATTGTTTACTTTGAAATGACGTCATGAACGCGCTTTTAGCGATTTAAACGAAACACGAGCTCCCACTCTTGTCAATGTGATTTAAATCTGTGACGTGTGTCCGGAGGTTCGTCGGTCCAGGCACTGGACACAGATCAGTAACACGATCCATGTTTTATGTACGTAGGGAATCACATCGATCGGATTAATGATCCAGAGGAAGGAAGCCTGTTGCTCTGTGTTCTGTATTTAGACACTGAAACCGAGTTTGGTAAGGTTCAGCACCTGTATCGGTACAGACAGATCCAGAAATACACAGGGGAAGTGTTATTTTGATGGAATGTTCCGACTTTAAATGATCTGATATTTAGGTCGGCCATCAGGGATCGATTGTGTTTGTACTACGTACGTATTGGTCACAGCCATATCGATCTGTCCTCTCCAACATGGCCGACGCCCGCGCGTCATAAAAGTTAATTGGAAGATCAAATTGACAATACGGCGGGTAATTTACAAACATTGTTTAATTTGGGGCTACATGTAGCTGTGTGTAGTTCCATTAATCTGGCACTGTTAGTTAAGACCAAAAATGATTCCCTACAAATTGTTTTTTTTGGCCGAGACGGAGTGCCTACCACTCCATACTTGTTTAAGATGACTGAGAGACGCTGCAATAGTTAGGTGTCTGTTGATGCCATCAGAGTTCAATGTTATTTTGAGTGTACTACAAAAACGAATATACTTTGCATAACATGTACTGAAATATATTTTGAAATCCAATATAAAAACCAAATCAAGCTTATTGAATTATTGGACTATGTATCTCTCCATCCAAATTCCGACATTTTTTCGATCTGTTTTGAGTGGGTTATGGCCCTTAGCAACACTGACAAGTCCTGTAGAAGGGCCAAACAACTGTATGTTTCAGTTTTATTTTGGCCCTAGTGTGTCTTACTCTCAATCTGTATTGAAAGGTGCTAGTGTCTCGTGTGCGTTTATGTACAATCCTACATAGACAGATGTTTATGACAACCAGAACAGTCCGCAGGTGACGGGTCCAGTATTCGTGAATTGCACACGTTGGCGCGATATGAATACAAATATCAAAATTATAATATTGAAGAATACAATCCATGAAAGTGATGAACAGGAAGAGCCAGAATCCCCATTCCGTATATTGAATAAAGATTTGAAATAAATCAAAGGAAGTCATTTAATAGTGATAAAATGTTTGTGTAGACCTTGAACTTTTTACTATGAATATAAATATTGATATGAAACAGTTTGAATGAGTGACGTCTCTTGTTTATCTAGATATCATCTAGTTGTTATTTTGCCCGCACTGCGTACGAAGTTATTGTTTACAAACACACCCTTCATTTGGACGCATCATCAATGGACCGTAGATAAGTACCTAACATACCTCAGGCAGTCAGGTCGTCACGGTCAACTGACCAGCTGGCTTTCACTTTCAGTGTCGACTTTGGACGTTCCGTATGTTTGTTTTTCTTTTCTTTTATACGGGCGTATACAAATAGAAGTCATTACAAAATAACATTTGTCGATAACACAATTATCGATCTGTGAACAACGTGTTTAGCTTTAAAGTCAAGATAATATACTAGTGGAGCAAGGACATAATGAAGTCACGCGAGAAGACAATCACGAGAAGTTAATTGATTTTGGCAAAAGCTCGTGACGTCACACCCAGGGCCTTGAAAAGCCAAAGAAATGTAAACAAAGTGACCGCATGACGTCACACATGTAATCGCACCTAAATAAAGACATAATGTGTAGGCGCTAAATAATGACCAGGTTTAAATATAGATCTGTCCGAGACATGGTCAGCATTGACCAGAACATGTCAATCAAGTCTATTATAACCCTGCAAGTATAGAAACTTGGATACCAGCGTAAACTGGTCTCCATTTCCAGTGATTTCCGGTGTGGAGGCGGAGTATGTCAATATAACCATGCTACCCGTTTACGTAAGCATCATGCCAATTAACGGAATCGGTCTTCGTATATACACGATTCCATAGATAGCGTTGCTGTTGGAACATTTCTAGAGTTACAATCGGTGAACTGGATTGCTGTTATATCGTTGTATGCTGAGTTTACCGCCCAGTAAACAGCCAGTCATTTTAAATCAGTTTCCTTGTAAAAGTGACTGCCCCACATAACCACATATGCGAGGCCCATTGTTTGCTTATGAAAGGCAAAGTGTCTTGCCAAAGGAGTTCCAAGTTCCACACAGCACAGAACTGACCCGATGTCATCACCTGATGTACGGGATTCACAGAACAGAATTGGGTGTACGGGATTCCCTAAACAGAAATCTATGTACGGGTCATGACAAGAAATCTATATACGAGATTCCCTAAATTGAAATCTAAGCACGGTTCCATGAACAAAAACTTATATATAGGATAGGATTCCTCGACCAAAAATGTATGTACGGAACTCCTAAGGTTAAATCTATGACTAAATGCATAAACAGAAATTTATGCATGGGATTCCCTGAACAGAAATGTATTTATAGGATTCCCTGAACGGAGATCTATGTACGGGATTCTGTGTATGGGATTCCCTGAACAGGAACAGAGAATAAGATCTATTAATGAGATTCCGTGAACAATAATCTGTCTACGGGATTCCCTGAACAGACATCTGTGTGCGGAATTCTGAGTGTTTCCTCGAGTAGCAATTGATATTTAGGATTCCTAAAACAGCAACCAGTGTACGGAAGTCTTTGAATAGTCCACCTTACACAGAGGTATATCATGTTGTAGTCCGCTGTAAATGAAAGGCCATATTTCCAAGCTTATGCGGTATCAATGAAATATAAATGTGTGCTTTTTAAACAATCGAGGAAGGTTTAAAGCATGCTGTAACACGTATATGGTACAGCATTAGCCAACTATTGACGATTTCTCTACTAACTCTATCAGACGAATTTTCGTGCCCAAATCTATCACCCCGGTGGTACATTTGATTCTGCTAGTACAGAGGAGCCCGGCTCGGTTTACAATATTACTTTTCACACCCTAACCGCCGTGTGGTATTGATCTTCCTGTTCCTTAGACCTCTGATACTGCCAGAAGTAATGCCAAATTTCTGTAACAGCTACTCTGCATAGTGTGACCTCTGATATTGCAAGAAGTTATATCGAATTCTCTACAGTGTCACAGCTGTAATTTGTGTAAGTCCTATTTGATTAGAGTTTGTTACAGTGATACGTGTATTTTACAATTTTGTCAATGCTATAGGAAACGAGTTCCGGTTGTATTTGTCACTTTATTATACTATATCTGACAAACGTCAGAGAAGTTCTACAGAGAAAGACCTAATACTGATTTTAATCGAGAGCTCATGGTTTGGTATTTTTCCACTTTCTTCGCCTGCCAAAAATATTTCCTGGATCATTGCAGAATACCTTACTAATTATACATACTTATCAGTCACGTCTAGTCATGCATTATTAACTCTATACCGAGATGTAGGCGAGTTATCATTAAATATTCCAATGTACGGAGTCATTCATCCGAAACTCGCTAGGAATCTTATTCACATTCAACGGTCCCTGTGCAGAGCTCACATTCACAGCACACAAATCACATTCAGTATTTACTGATGGGGGTTCTTGTTAGGAAACAATGATCAATTATAGCATGAAGCGATATCATTATACATGTATGAACAATGACTTTTCACATCACCAAGACAACAGCCTGCTTCCCTTCAGATCTGCTCTCGTTCACATAGAAAGCTAATGGCACAGGGAAAGAACTGTGAAAGCATAAATAACAGTTCACTAGGGCACTTCCTTATACATCAACGTACCTCTGTGGTTTATTGTAAGTAAACTGCACTTTGTGTTAGAAATATCCGGGCGGATAACACTGTATATTACATGTATGAAGAAAAATGTGCGACAATCGATACTTAGTGGTCTCAAAGGAGTCTCGACACCAATCCATTGTCTCCCGACTGTAGGGACCATTGTCTCCCGGCTGTAGAGACATGCTCTGTTACATGCTGTGTATGTACCTGTTTGACAAGGCTATTACAAACGTCCAAGTGACGAGCAGCAGACACGACGGAAGTGCTTCTCAGTAGAATGTCTTTGTGACCTTTAATTTAAAACATTTCTCCGATACAGATTGCTTACCAGCTGGGACACGTGGGTGGTCACTATGACTCTGTCCAAACGTTGATTAAAATATGAATTAATGTGAGTTGTACTACCGATGTTACTGGCTACTCGCAAAGTTAGAATGATACCAAATCTAAATGCGAAAGTCCAGTCGTAGTTCTAGATGATACCAATTACACATACAGACATAATTTCTCTACAAAGAGATTACCTATAACACCACGATGTGAACTATATAATGAACCACGAGGACGATCTGTACCACGACGACAAACTGTATCAGGACGTCAACAAAAATGACCTATACTGGTATACCGCGTCGAAATCACGAAAACTAATATTTCAATGCAGCACTAAGCATCGTCTCTCGGCGCGATAGAACGATATAACGAACAGTACAAAGACATACAACAATGTCAAGGTGTCAAAAGACATACAACAATGTCAAGGTGTCAAAAGACATACAACAATGTCAAGGTGTCCAAAGACATACAACAATGTCAAGGTGTCCAAAGACATACAACAATGTCAAGGTGTCCAAAGACATACAACAATGTCAAGGTGTCAAAAGACATACAACAATGTCAAGGTGTCCAAAGACATACAACAATGCCAAGGTGTCAAAAGACATACAACAATGTCAAGGTGTCCAAAGACATACAGCAATGTCAAGGTGTCAAAAGACATACAACAATGTCAAGGTGTCCAAAAACATACAACAATGTCAAGGTGTCAAAAGACATACAGCAATGTCAAGGTGTCCAACAGGTTTCCCCGACAATAGCTGTATATTACCAGAGTAAAGACATAAAAAATGACACAAGCATCCAACAAACTTCCTTAACAATAACTTATGTTTCCGTTACACAGACTTACAGAATGTCGGAGGTATACCACATATTTCGCTAACGATAGTTGTATATTTCGTATACGCGAACACAAAAATATCAACATCATATGATTACATTAATTTTCTTTCATAACAAGCAAGTGAAGTTGCACAATGTCCATATTACAAAAATATATACGCCTTAAATGTCAAGTTTGAGTATCTTGACAGGTACTGCCTCACACTTAACTAACAGTCAATTTCAACCATACATAAACAATCCTTACTTACACTGAGAAACATCACAGGTCCTAAATCAGCCGGAGTATCCTCCAATGTGGAGGGAAACCTGTCATACAGGTGAAGACGACAGCCGAAATATTCTATAATGTAGAGAGGAACTTACCATACAGGTAAGGACGACGACCGGAATATCCTCCAATGTGGAGGGGACTTGTCAATGTGGGGCCAGACATATGCTACGTCACGCCATCCTCCTACACCGCTGTAGGAGTTATCAATTATTTACGTCTAGTTATTTGCATCGATGATTCAAACAGCGGCGATCTATTTTAAGAAACATAACACTAACACAATTAACAGATTTCTCACACTCTTCTGCGTTCGTCTTCATCTATCAAACATTGTATCAATATCTAGTCTGTTATCCGACACTTTGTATCAATATCTAGTCTGCTATCCGATACTTTGTATCAATATCTAGTCCACTATCCGACACTTTGTATCAATATCTAGTCTGTTATCCGACACTTTGAACCAATATCTAGCCCCCTATTCGACACTTTGTATCATATCTAGTCTGTTATCCGACACTTTGTATAAATATCTAGTCTGTTATCCGACACTTTGTATCAATATCTAGTCTGTTATCCGACACTTTGTATCAATATCTAGTCTGTTATCCGACACTTTGTATCAATATCTAGTCTGTTATCCGACACTTTGTATCAATATCTAGTCTGTTATCCGACACTTTGTATCAATATCTAGTCTGCTATCCGACACTTTGTACCAATATCTAGTCTGTTATCTGACACTTTGTACCAATATCTAGTCTGTTATCCGACACTTTGTACCAATATCTAGTCTACTATCCGACACTTTGTACCAATATCTAGTCTGCTGTCCGACACTTTGAACCAATATCTAGCCCCTATCCGACACTTTGTATCAATATCTAGCCCCCTATCCGACACTTTGTATCAATATCTAGCCCCCTATCCGACACTTTGTATCAATATCTAGTCCGCTATCCGACACTTTGTACCAATATCTAGCCCCCTATCCGACACTTTGTATCAATATCTAGTCCGCTATCCGACACTTTGTATCAATATCTAGTCTGTTATCCGACACTTTGAACCAATATCTAGCCCCCTATCCGACACTTTGTATCAATATCTAGTCTGTTATCCGACACTTTGTATCAATATCTAGTCTGCTATCCGACACTTTGAACCAATATCTAGCCCCCTATCCGACACTTTGTATCAATATCTAGCCCCCTATCCGACACTTTGTATCAATATCTAGCCCCCTATCCGACACTTTGTATCAATATCTAGTCCGCTATCCGACACTTTGTACCAATATCTAGTCCACTATCCGACACTTTGTATCAATATCTAGTCTGTTATCCGACACTTTGAACCAATATCTAGCCCCCTATCCGACACTTTGTATCAATATCTAGTCTGTTATCCGACACTTTGTATCAATATCTAGTCTGTTATCCAACACTTTGTATCAATATCTAGTCTGTTATTCGACACTTTGTACCAATATCTAGTCTGCTATCCGACACTTTGTATCAATATCTAGTCTGTTATCCGACACTTTGTATCAATATCTAGTCTGTTATTCGACACTTTGTATCAATATCTAGCCCCATATCCGACACTTTGTATCAATATCTAGTCTGTTATCCGAGACTTTGTATCAATATCTAGTCTGTTATCCGACACTTTGTACCAATATCTAGTCTGCTATCCGACACTTTGTACCAATATCTAGTCTGTTATCCGACACTTTGTATCAATATCTAGTCTGCTATCCGACACTTTGAACCAATATCTAGTCTGTTATCCGACACTTTGTACCAATATCTAGTCTGCTATCTGACACTTTGTACCAATATCTAGTCTGTTATCTGACACTTTGTACCAATATCTAGTCTGTTATCCGACACTTTGTACCAATATCTAGTCTGTTATCCGACACTTTGTACCAATATCTAGTCTGTTATCCGACACTTTGTACCAATATCTAGTCTGTTATCCGACACTTTGTACCAATATCTAGTCTGTTATCTGACACTTTGTACCAATATCTAGTCTGCTATCTGACACTTTGTACCAATATCTAGTCTGTTATCCGACACTTTGTATCAATATCTAGTCTGCTATCCGACACTTTGTACCAATATCTAGTCTTCTATCCGACACTTTGTACCAATATCTAGTCTGTTATCCGACACTTTGTACCAATATCTAGTCTGCTATCCGACACTTTGTACCAATATCTAGTCTGCTATCTGACACTTTGTACCAATATCTAGTCTGCTATCCGACACTTTGTATCAATATCAATTCAATTCAAGTTTTATTGAATGTTAGGCCTTACAGCATGTGTTGTAATTATACACCTGTAATAGCGGTGGCCCTAGTGACCGATTCCACCTTAAATATTAGAGCCACACAGGTGGTCTGAACTAGTGGTCCATAGGGGCCGTATCAAGTTAATGTACCCACTATTTCTATTTTTGACATCTACTGGTAGTACAATCTATATACAGTATCATATATAATATTAACTGAATCTAATGAATCACGGCAGTTTTATGTAAGAATGCCTTAAAAGTACACAATATTCACCTGTCAGTAATTGACTTACACTATTGTCGGGTTCCAACCGGACTTATACATATTTGATATGATTTCTACTCGCGGTATATCGACGGACACAGGTGATTATGGATAATTGTTCACCTTTTCCGGTCATTCACAGGTAAGCTGCTATTTAATTACGAGAAGAATTTACGCCCACGTTGTAGTTTACAGACTGATCATGAGTCTGGATACTTCCCATCATATGGCACGCCGCTGTGATCACACCAGGCGTGTTCATTCTAACTCTCTAACTTTCTCTTTGGGGTTCAATTTTCCAGCAACATTATCTTACATCTTTCCGACGAACGTAGCGCACTAATGCGAAAGGTTTAAAGTTACCACGTGACGCCCTTAGGAGACTCAAAATCATTATAATTATGTGGTATTGCTGGAAAAGGAATAATATAATATAATAACTCATAATATACAATTATTGCCCTTGTTCCGGGTTGACATGAATATTTGACCACCCGAGAGGTGTCATGTCACCCGAGGGCGTAGCCCGAGGGTGACATGACACCTCAAGGGTGGGCAAATATTCATGTCAACTCGGAACAAGGGCAGTAATTGTTTTATTATACCGAAAAAAACATAAGTGAATTAATTTTGGTATCAATAAGTTTATTTATTACTATCAACAGTTTTTAAGAAAAGTTTTTAAGAGGTACCCCATCGTCTTTCTGGACCCGGCATAAAATTCTCCCAGTTGAACTTTCAATGTATGGACGTCGAAGTTTTCACAATCCTTTGGTCTAGGCCTACCTGTTACAGATAGGAAATGTCTAAAGGAATCCACGGCCACATTGATGACCCTTTTGGTGTTTTTAGAATCCTTTTCTTGCAATAATTTCGTCAATTCCTCCTCTGTTGGCAGACGATAGCGTCCGCCGGCAGCCATTGTTGTTGTCAAGCAGAATACTCGGAACTTCTCTGATTCGACTACTTTTGAAGACGTTACGGAAGAGAGTTCCGAGTTGGGGCTCACGAGAGGGTGACATAACGATTTTGGAGGGCTCACGAGAGGGTGACATAACGAATGTTTTTAATCACGTGACATGGTTTTCACTAATCAGAAGCTGTGATACAAGTCTGAGGTATAATAATATATAATAATGACGTCACGAATCATCTTGACATGTGTCCCAAATGTTAAAATTTTAGCTCGGCTAACCTGTTTCTGATATGTGCCCCATGAGGACCATTTTCAGTGCTAAAACAAAGAAAGGAGAGAGGAGGGAAAGAAAATGAAGAACAGGAAATAATTACATGTATGTAAAGGAAAAACAAGCGACCAAATGGGCCTATGTCACTGACCTGGCATTAATCCAAGATGTGGGTTTAAAGTGAAAATTTATTTGTTAAGTATTATGAGTTTGTTTTGTTGAAATCATTGATAGTTGAATGTTGAGGGTTTTGGTATCCATTCATCCCAGCATATCACTGGACAAATGTCATCATTCTTGGCCTTTCGAGTTTTTAGAAGACTTTGTTTAATTGTTTTAAACAAATTTGACCCCTTTGACATTGAATGTAGGCCAAGGTAGTTCTGGTAGTCCTAAACTCAAGCATGTTTCAGGCTCAATTTCAGGTGTCTGTGCCTCTGGGACCTTAGATTTCTTTTGAATTAAAATTTGATGACGGACAGATGTCGGACGACAGCTGGAATCTATATCGCAATATACTGCAATTTTAACAGAAATCAATCCAACATTCCATGAATTATCGAACATTTTGTTTAAGGCTTAGGCATAACAAAAGTTCTAAGTGATGCAAGGATGCCAGCATTTGTTTTTCTAATTGATAATAGAACAAAAGATAAACAATAAAAAAAGAATGAATATCAGTCCTCTAGTACAAACATTTGACTTTCGTGTTCAAAATGATTAAAGTGCATATTGTACAGAAGCTTTAGTGTCAAAATATCCTCTAATGTTACTCGAGTAATTAATTATAAGCACCAACTGAAACATTAATACCAAATATCGGTGACTAGTTCTGCAAATTATTATAATAAGTGTATTAATACATATCATCACCAAATATTGTTTTAGAATCCTTTAAAGTAAATGCATGTTATTCCTTTGTCATGTGGCAATGATTTAAAGATGGCAAAATGGGCCAAAAGCAGTCGTGCTAGCGGACGAGGTATCGACTGTGGAAACGAAGTAGGCTTTCATTTTAAAGCGGTTTTGCAACGGGCAATCTGATTTGTCAAAAGCTCTGTAAATAATACTACATCTTAAAATTTTAATTTACGACCAATCAGACTGCCCGTTTTAAAACAGTTCTAATGCAGATATATATAGATATAGTAGAGTAAGGGGCTACTTATATATATTTTATAAATACTAACCAGAGGCCGGCGCCTGTGCTTACATCGGCACTCTATCTATATTTACCGATCAGAATGGAAGGATATCCGCCGGAATAAAATATAATATGGAGTGTCTATAAGAGGATATACTGGTAATTTTTAGACCGCGCGAGGAGCGTGTAAATTGATGTCAACACGGAATCGGTACGAACTGTAGTGATATAGAAAAGGATTTCACGCCAAGGACAGCAACAGGTTTTGTCGGAATAGATTTCACGCCAAGAACAGCAGTAGGTTTTGTCGGAATAGATTTCACGCCAAGGACAGCAACAGGTTTTGTCGGAATAGATTTCACGCCAAGAACAGCAGTAGGTTTTGTCGGAATAGATTTCACGCCAAGAACAGCAGTAGGTTTTGTCGGAATAAATTTTACACCAAGGACAGCAGTAGGTTCTGTCGGAATAGAATTCACGCCAAGAATAGCAGCAGGTTCTGTCGGAATAGAATTCACACCAAGGACAGCAGTAGGATTGTCGGAATAGATTTCACGCCAAGAACAGCAGTAGGTTTTGTCGGAATAGAATTCACGCCAAGAACAGCAGTAGGTTCTGTCGGAATAGAATTCACGCCAAGAACAGCAGTAGGTTCTGTCGGAATAGAATTCACGCCAAGGACAGCAGTAGGATTGTCGGAATAGATTTCACGCCAAGAACAGCAGTAGGTTCTGTCGGAATATATTTCACGCCAAGGACAGCAGTAGGATTGTCGGAATAGATTTCACGCCAAGAACAGCAGTAGGTTTTGTCGGAATAGATTTCACGCCAAGAACAGCAGTAGGTTTTGTCGGAATAAATTTTACACCAAGGACAGCAGTAGGTTCTGTCGGAATAGAATTCACGCCAAGGACAGCAGTAGGATTGTCGGAATAGAATTCACGCCAAGGACAGCAGTAGGATTGTCGGAATAGATTTCACGCCAAGAACAGCAGTAGGTTTTGTCGGAATATATTTCACGCCAATGACAGCAGTAGGTTTTGTCGGAATATATTTCACGCCAAAGGACAGCAGTAGGATTGTCGGAATAGATTTCACGCCAAGAACAGCAGTAGGTTTTGTCGGAATAGATTTCACGCCAAGAACAGCAGTAGGTTTTGTCGGAATAAATTTTACACCAAGGACAGCAGTAGGTTCTGTCGGAATATAATTCACGCCAAGGACAGCAGTAGGATTGTCGGAATAGAATTCACGCCAAGGACAGCAGTAGGATTGTCGGAATAGATTTCACGCCAAGAACAGCAGTAGGTTTTGTCGGAATATATTTCACGCCAAGAACAGCAGTAGGTTTTGTCGGACTTAGATTGGAAAATGACTAATTAAGTAATCGTTAATTAAGAAATAACTTACAGACTGCTTCGAAATACAAAATGATACATTCACGATATATTGACACATTTTTTTTAATTTTGCAACAAATAAGCCAGGTTTTATTTGTGTATGAATCACTTTGTAGAGCACAGCTGGTCTTTTAGTGGGAGGAAACTGGAATACCCGAAGGAAACCAACGTGGTCGGACAAATGCATTCCATTTCACTTCTGATCAGGATTACTGACATTACCACGTGATATTACATTGAAATAACGACCAATTACAACACCCACTAAACAACATTGTACCAATACGCTGTCGTAAAGTAGCATTAGGAGACCTAATACAGAATACTCTAATATCACCCGCAGTGGCAGATTCTTCCTACAGTACAACTATCACCAATTTACAGGCGATATTTTGGTTGTAGCTCAGCAGTACTACCATACAGGTACTTCTCACTTTTAACATTGTCTTCTCGAGGTTTAAGATTTTTAGACTGGTTTTAGGTACATTGTAATAAGGTTTATACGTACCGACTACTTGTGTTTGGACTAGAGCACGAGAGGAGAGCGATTTAGATTGAATGTATAACATATGGATCCAATGACGCATCACATTCATCAATAAATACTGATTCTCTTAGATATACCAAGACAAGTTAGAAGTTTTAGATATTGGTAAAAACTAAAATGTTTTGATACCTGCAGATATGTTGAAAAATAAAAAAATAAAAGCCCGTGGAACCATAATGTTCTTCTACTTTATGATGATGGTATCAAGAAAAAGTTCATATACTGTTATATACTGTTATCAAATAATACAAAGTTGTAAAACTCACGGAATCAAATTATTGAATTGAAAATGTAGCTACAGTAACTGGTAATAACAGCAGATATTTATTTACTGATTAAGGGAAATTTATTAAGTATATGTTTATTAAAGTAAATTTGGCAATCCTTTTAACCAATACATGTAAACGAAAAATCGGTTTTGCGTTTGATTTTTGTAATTAAAACATTCTAATTATTAAAGCGTGTTTGGCAATCATTTTGTATTTAATGGAAAGAAGTATAAGCTATACAGGCCTATAGAGAATTACGTACATCACGGATCGATACAGATTGTCCTTGTAGGCATGGATTGGAGCCGTTAAACTGATTGTACAACATAATCTAGTGACACAAGTCTCCTCATTACCAAGTGTGTGGGACGTCGTTATTGTTCTACTTCCGGTTTACTGCCTTGGAAATTAAAACACCGGAAGTAACTAGTCACCGGAAGTACATGAACGTCACTGTACACTAACTATATTTTCACTGTGAATGAAACCACAAATCTGTAATCATGCCACCAAGATGCAAATACTCTGAAATATAATTAAACCCAAGGTTCATGAGATGGATTCCCAGCATTCTGTTCACGGGGTCAAGGGATGGAGTTCCTGCTATAGGGTAACGGGCTGGAGTTCCTGCTATCTGTTAATGTGTCGGAGTTCATGCTATCTGTTAATGTGTCGGAGTTCCTGCTATCTGTTAATGTGTCGGAGTTCCTGCTATCTGTTAATGTGTCGGAGTTCCTGATATCTGTTAATGTGCCGGAGTTCATGCTATCTGTTAATGTGTCGGAGTCCATGCTATCTGTTAATGTGTCGGAGTTCCTGCTATCTGTTAATGTGTCAGAGTTCCTGCTATCTGTTAATGTGTCGGAGTTCATGCTATATCTGTAAATGTGTCGGAGTTCCTGCTATCTGTTAATGTGTCGGAGTTCCTGCTATCTGTTAATGTGTCGGAGTTCCTGCTATCTGTTAATGTGTCGGAGTTCATGCTATCTGTTAATGTGTCGGAGTTCCTGCTATCTGTTAATGTGTCGGAGTTCCTGCTATCTGTTAATGTGTCGGAGTTCATGCTATATCTGTAAATGTGTCGGAGTTCCTGCTATCTGTTAATGTGTCGGAGTTCATGCTATATCTGTTAATGTGTCGGAGTTCCTGCTATCTGTTAATGTGTCGGAGTTCATGCTATCTGTTAATGTGTCGGAGTTCCTGCTATCTGTTAATGTGTCGGAGTCCATGCTATATCTGTTAATGTGTCGGAGTTCCTGCTATCTGTTAATGTGTCGGAGTTCATGCTATCTGTTAATGTGTCGGAGTTCATGCTATCTGTTAATGTGTCGGAGTTCCTGCTATCTGTTAATGTGTCGGAATTTCCGCTCTCTGTTCACGGGTGGGGTTCCTGTAATCTCCTGTCCCCAAATGAACAAGTCTGATTATTTCATACAGACTAACAAGTTTAGCGATGTACAAAGTCATCAATGCTGTTTCGCTAATGCAATACGTGCAGGTTAGAAAGTGCGTGTAATTCCAAACAAAACTAATATTTCCACAATCCCATTTGATGAAGATTTGATTTAGTGGTTAACGGCTCATAACGATCAATGATGGTTACAATGGCGAGAGCTGTTGGCCTGATCAATGTTACCAAGTCGGCTTTCTTAATTATAGATTTTTGGGCCCATTTTACGTGATCTTTGTTAGAGTGGAGAGCTGTCCTGCCCAATGTCTCTTGTTCCACGGGGGACGTGCGGGTTCCTCATAATACCGGCATGTGTGCATGCTGATGTGAATTATTTCAGTCCATTGAACGGCATATCGCCGCACACAGTATCTAGACTTCTCTGTATCAAAATCCCGTTATAGATTTTAAAGGAAAAGAAGAAACATGCAGTAATATGATTCGCGTAGGATCCTATCAATAAAATATCAAAATGTAAATGGCCATGAATATGTTCACCTTCTAAAATACTCGTATGTTTTCCCATTAAATGTAGATTTGCTATGAAGTATTTTGACCCTATTGGTTTGTCTCTCGACCCCTGTCTGTTGCCCGTGAGTTGGTTGTCGTACGCCTAGCCTGGTCTGTCTCCGACCTCTGTCCGCTGCCAGTGACTTGGTTGTCATACTGTCTCCCGGTTCCTGTCCGCTGCCCTTGAGTTGGTTGTCGTACGCCTAGCCTGGTCTGTCTCCCGACCTCTGTCCGCTGCCCGTGAGTTGATTGCCGTACGCCTAGCCTGGTCTGTCTCCCGACGTCTGTCCTGCTGCCCGTGAGATGATTGTCGTAAGCCTAGCCTGGTCTGTCTCCCGACCTCTGTCCGCTGCCCGTGAGTTGGTTGTCATACTGTCTCCCGACCTCTGTCCGCTGTCCGTGAGTTGGTTGTCATACTGTCTCCCGACCTCTGTCCGCTGCCCGTGAGTTGGTTGTCGTACGCCTAGCCTGGTCTGTCTCCCGACCTCTGTCCGCTGCCCGTGAGTTGGTTGTCATACTGTCTCCCGACCTCTGTCCGCTGTCCGTGAGTTGGTTGTCATACTGTCTCCCGACCTCTGTCCGCTGCCCGTGAGTTGGTTGTCGTACGCCTAGCCTGGTCTGTCTCCCGACCTCTGTCCGCTGCCCGTGAGTTGGTTGTCGTACGCCTAGCCTGGTCTGTCTCCCGACGTCTATCCTGCTGCCCCTGAGTTGATTGCCGTACGCCTAGCCTGGTCTGTCTCCCGGTTCCTGTCCGCTGCCCGTGAGTTGATTGCCGTACGCCTAGCCTGGTCTGTCTCCCGACCTCTATCCGCTGTCCGTGAGTTGATTGCCGTACGCCTAGCCTGGTCTGTCTCCCGACCTCTATCCGCTGCCCTTGAGTTGATTGCCGTACGCCTAGCCTGGTCTGTCTCCCGACCTCTATCCGCTGCCCGTGAGTTGATTGCCGTAAGCCTAGCCTGGTCTGTCTCCCGGTTCCTGTCCGCTGCCCGTGAGATGATTGTCGTAAGCCTAGCCTGGACTGTTTAATCAATCCACTTTACACTAGTAACCCATATACCGACGGATATCTACCGTTTCCCCCTAATAGGGTCGGAGCACTGCTGCACTTCTTTTGTCCAAATTCCACACTATTTTACTCCGGTGGCGTCACTATGACGTCAATCGCACGGTTTAAAAGGGAATTTATGAATGAGAAGTAGTGTTCCTCCTGCTGGTAGACTGTGAATTATTTAAAGACGATCGAGGCAAATGCGTTGATTTTCTGAAGATATGCAGTATTGATGACACGCGGTTGCTCGCTTCGAGCACTAAACTCACTTCCAGGAGTATTCATGTAAATTGAAATAAATCAATTTTTCGTCCATTAAGTATTTGCACCCAGTCGGCGAGTACAGTTGTAATACCCTCCCTAATATAACTGTAAGCTCTAGAGAATCTATTTTAATTAACTTTCAAAGCACACAAACTGTAAACTGTAATTTGCATATGAATCCCGAAGGTCGCACAGCTTTTCCAATGCTTCACCTTCTTGGTAACTTAATGTAAAGGCGATGGTTCACACAAATTGATCTCACCAGTCACCTTAAATGATATATTATTTAAGAATACATTTATACTGCTTATTGATCAGCAAGTTGTAAAAACAATTTGATCAATTGCTGTGCACACCTCTAACAAGGTTCCTGAAGGTATTTCGCTGTCACCCCACGGTATATAACTATACAGTATCATCCGAGAGTGTATTGCGTTTTCTCATCGCGGTATAAACATATATAGTATCATCCCAGAGTGTATTTCGCTTCCCCCCACGGTATAAAAATATTCTATATAATCCCAGAGTATATTGCGATTTCTCCAAACGGTATAAAAATATTCTATATAATCCCAGAGTGTATTGCGATTTCCCCCAACGATATAAAAATATTCTATATAATCCCAGAGTATATTGCACTTCCCCCCCACGGTATATAATACATACATGTAGTATCATCCCATGTCAAATTGTGCTATCTCTCCACGTTATATCGTTATATAATACATATTATGCTGTAATCGTATTTAATTTGGCGTACTCAAAAGTTAGCGTTATTCTGAATTACAACAGATTAGCGCATTGATGAATTAGTGGAATGCTTCCGGCGCAAAAAGCGCTGAAATAAGATTACCGCTGAAATATGTACCTTTACAGTAATCTCGGAACATACTGTGTTACCTACAGGGGACGAGACATGTGTGTACTACATTCTGTGTTACCTACAGGGGACGAGACATGTGTGTACTACCTTCTGTGTTACCTACAGGGGACGAGTCATGTGTGTACCTCATACTGTGTTATCTACAGGGGACGAGTCATGTGTGTACCTCATACTGTGTTACCTACAGGGGACGAGACATATGTGTACTACCTTCCGTGTTACCTACAGGGGACGATCATGTGTGTACTACCTTATGTGTTACCTACAGGGGACGAGACATGTGTGTACTACCTTCTGTGTTACCTACTGAGGACGAGACATGTGTATACTACCTTCTGTGTTACCTACAGGGGACGAGTCATGTGTGTACTACCTTCTGTGTTACCTACAGGGGACGAGACATGTGTGTACTACATACTGTGTTATCTACAGGGGACGAGACACGTGTGTACTACCTTCTGTGTTACCTACAGGGGACGAGACATGTGTATACTACCTTCTGTGTTACCTACAGGGGACGAGTCATGTGTGTACTACCTTATGTGTTACCTACAGCGAACGAGGTATGTGTGTACTACCTTCTGTGTTACCTACAGGGGACGATACATGTGTGTACTACATTCTGTGTTACCTACAGGGGACGAGACAGGTGTGTACTACCTTCTGTGTTACCTACAGGGGACGAGAAATGTGTATACTACCTTCTGTGTTACCTACAGGGGACGAGACATGTGTGTACTACCTTCTGTGTTATCTACAGGGAACGAGACGAGAGAGGGCATGAGACAGGTGTAATACCTTGAACACTAAAATTTCATAAAAAAAAATAACTAATAATAATGAGTGGTGGTCGATAAATCAAGCAAAGTATTATTATTAAACGTATAATGAGCGGGAAGGCAGAATAGTTTGTCATTTTTCAATTCCAGTTGGCCCACAGTTCAGGGACAATGCAAGGAAGCAAGGGAACATTCAAAGTACCCAAAAGAGACAAACAGTTAAAAACGCTGAAAAAATTACTAAGCAAGAATGGGCTGAATAGCATTGCGCTAAAGCAATATGTATATATAAGGCGTTTTGAAACAAAAGAAAGCAGGACATATTGACCAAACATCCTATTCAGCAGATAAAAAAAACTGCGACTTTTTCTGGTTTCCTTTGATGACGAAAACTCTCCTTTGTGCAAAAGTATGCGCCCAGAAGCACGCTGGGTGCTAGGATATTCCAGTGTCTCGGCAGTATAGGAAAGGGAGACTACACTGTACAACACATCGTTTTACACCTTGAATAGAGGGATTACAATAGTGAGTTTCTACTGAGGGGGAACTTCGAGGGTTTGCAACAGAAAAATCAACAAGCAGAGATTTTTGAATGAACTGGGGACCACTTTAAAGGAAATGTATAGGTTTGTTGACCTTGTAGAGCTTGGAGACCTTATTTCCCTGCTCCATGATCTGCAAAAAGGTCAACAAACCTCAACAAGGTCCACGAAGCTAAACAAGGTCAACGAACCTACACCAAGGTCCACGGACCTCAACCAGGGTCCATGAACCTCACCAAGGTTCACAAACCTCAAATAAGGTCCATGTACCACAGTAAGGTCAACAAGGTTCAAGAAGCTCTACAAAGTTTACAAACATCAACCAAGGTCCTAAAAGCTCAACCCAGGTCCACAGACCTGAACATGGTGCACTAAGCTCAATGAATATTCACGAAGTTCAAGTCAGACCAGTAACCTCTAGCTAAAGCCACACGCTCAATTCAAGTCCACGAACATTTAGTTAAGTCCGCGAACATTACGCGTGGCCCAAATGCCCCAATCTAGATCAACAATTCTCAAGCGAGTTCCAAGAAGCTGAAGCTCGAAGCTTGGACGACCCTCAATATAGGTCCACGAAGCTCGAAGTTTGGATGGATTTCGAACTTTGATCCACAAGACAGGTCAACGCACTTCGAAACTTTGACGGACCTCAAGCTATGTCCACGACCCTTGAAGCTTGGGCAGACCTCAAGCTAGGTCCCCGAACCCCATAACTTCGACGGAGCTTCTCTTTATCCGATCTATTGAAATACACTTGGGTACAGGCGGGATGTAAGATACTTCAGAAGAAATAACGAGCTGTGAAACTAGTATGGCTGCTTTAAATCAATCGGAAACTGGCCAAACACCGCAATCACAGACTTAATGTTAGACGTACATTACGGGTCCAGACAGCGCTCCCGCCGTCTGTTATAAGTCTGTGCAATAGAGATATGTTATCAATTTCTAGTCTCTATTTTACACTGTCTCAGGACAGATAGACAAAAGTAGTCGATCAATTATAAAAGTTACGAGTATTAACGCTGTATAGGATAGTATTTACTAGAACACATTAGACCATTGGAACCTGACTGGATGCCGTAGGTCCTTGGTATTCGTGTCTTTTAATACTACTATGACCGCTGCATTACTTTTTAATTTAATACTCTCTGGCAGTTTAAAGTCGTTCAAAGTGCTCAATTCGTAAGAAATTCTTTCGAGGAAAATTTAGTATCAGGCGAAAGAAAACCCGAATCGTACCTGTAATAATATTTAACACCATTTTCATTTGGAGTCTAGATAGCAAGAAATAATGGTGTAGACTCCGGGTATACAGTGTAGATTGTTCTTGATTGATACCCTGAGTAACTATGTCCAATGCCCTGTGTGTTTATGAGAGTGGCATATCGAGACTCTGTAGTCAATGGTGTTTATGTTTTGAGAACTCTATAGTCAATGGTCGTGTTAAGGTTTTGAAAGTGACAGATCTAGACTCTGCAGTCAATGGTAGTGTTTATGTTTTGAGGGTGAAAGATAGAGACTCTGTATTCAATGGTCATGTTTAGGTTTTGAGAACTCTATAGTCAATGGTCGTGTTAAGGTTTTGAAAGTGACCTATATAGACTCTGCAGTCAATGGTCGTTTTTAGGTTTTTGAGAGTAGTCGAATCGAGTCTGTAATCAATGGTCGTGTTGAGGTTTCGAAAGTGACATATCTAGACTCTGCAGTCAATGGCCGTATTTAGGTTTTTGGGAATGCCAGATCAAGACTATCTGCAGAGAGTGGCCATTTAATGCTCCTAATCCAACTGTCCCCAGTGTCAATGGTAAGAACGGGCCTATATGACACTATACTGGTGCTCGTTGTAACTGTCGAGAGAGCTTTACGATAATGCTAAATGAAATATTCATGACGGAGCGGTATTGTTTCTCGTTCCGATTTCCCGCTCAGTAAACACTTGATCGGAAATTCCGACCCGGCGATGCGGCTGTGGCTTGTGGACAATAGAGGAGATGGTCAGTGGTCTCGCGATGTGAACCCTTTATCCGCAAATAAAAAACAAAAAACAGTTGACTGGTGTTTTCACTCGTATTCTTATGACCATCGAATCAGTCCTGTCTAGCCACTATCATAATGGGCCATCAATTATATTGCACGCGATATCCTAGAATCCACTTCAGGTCAACATACTGTATTACGAGTGTAGATGTCTGTACATTTATATAACAAGACAAAGTATGAAAGTATCAACACTTTAACGCGACTATTGACTACAGAGTCTCGATCTGTCCCTCTCTAAACCTTAACATAACCATCGACTGCAGAGTCCTGCTCTGTCACTCTCAAAACCTAAACAAGACCATTGAATATAGAACTACAAAACCTAATCACGACCATTGAATATAGAACTCTCTAAAGCTAAACACGACCATTGAATATAGAACTACAAAACCTAAACACGACCATTGAATATAGAACTCTCAAAACCTAAACACGACCATTGAATATAGAACTACAAAACCTAAACACGACCATTGAATATAGAACTCTCAAAACCTAAACACGACCATTGAATATAGAACTACAAAACCCTAATCACGACCATTGAATATAGAACTCTCTAAACCTAAACACGACCATAGAATATAGAACTCTCTAAACCTAAACACGACCATTGGCTACATAACTCTTTAAAACCTATACACGACCATAGAATATAGAACTCTCAAAACCTAAACACGACCATTGAATATAGAACTCTCAAAACCTAACCACGACCATTGAATATATAACTCTCAAAACCTTAACACGACCATTGAATATAGAACTCTCAAAACCTAATCACGACCATTGAATATATAACTCTCAAAACCTAACCACGACCATTGAATATAGAACTCTAAAAAGCCTAGACACGACCATTGAATATAGAACTCTCAAAACCTAAACACGACCATTGAATATAGAACTCTCAAAACCTAATCACGACCATTGAATATAGAACTCTCAAAACCTAAACACGACCATTGAATATAGAACTCTCTAAACCTAATCACGACCATTGAATATATAACTCTCAAAACCTGAACAAGACCAATGACTATCTTTTTTTATCTGTCAGTCTCAAAACATATACGCGACCATTTAATACAGTGCGAGTGTCTTCCTTCGTTATTTGTGTTTTTATTTTGTGTATATTTGCTTGCTCTCAACTACCTGCTTGTGTAGGTTTTCTGTAGAAACATAATGTGACTGTGCACGTTTTCTGGAGTGTGAGTCCACGTTATACCTAATTATTTCTACAGAAAAAAGAAGTAAAAATCCATATGCTAAAGAAAGACGTGATTTAAAAAGCCAAGAAGCAAGGTCGCTGTAAAGCGTGGGCGGCACGCCGTCAAGCTCTGTAGCTGTCCTCAAAATGCCAGTCTCACAACAGGAGAGGATGCTGACAGTCAGATCCACAATAGTATGCCTATTGCGGCTTGTCTCGAAGTCTATTTAGCTAGAGATATGGTTATGGTGATGGCAGTCGTCATATATTTAGGTTTACTCATCTCAGTGTTCATGCTGTTCTCGCATTAAGGTTTAGTTAATTCATTGGTGATTTTGCTCTCATAATTAGGTTTTACCTGAGTCATGCTATTCTCACTTCAGGGTTCAATCACTTAAGTTATAATTTTGTTCTTATATATAGATTAAGTCACCTCAGTGATAATTCTATTCTCAAATTTAAGTTTAGTCACATAGTGATAATTCCGTTCTTACATATAGATTAAGTCACCCCAGTGATAATTATATTGTCACATTTAGATTAAGTCACCTCAGTGATAATTCTATTCTCAAATTTAAGTTTAGTCACATAGTGATAATTCCGTTCTTACATATAGATTAAGTCACCCCAGTGATAATTATATTGTCACATTTAGAGTAAGTCACCTCAGTGGTAATTTTGTTTTCATATTTAGATCAAATCACTTCATTGATAATTCTGTTCTCATATTTAGATTAAGTGACCTCAGTGATAATATTTTTTCACATTAGAGTTTAGTCATCTTAGTAATAAATCGGTTATCATAGTTAGATTTAGTCACCTCTTTGTTGATTCATAATGTTCTCACATTTTGATGGATTTAAAGCTATCATTGTCATATATGTTACCAGCAGCCAGCCATCAAAAATACGATAAGACAAAATACGTCAAGATGTTCATCACGTGTAAAGCAGTGCGGGGGCGGGGAAGTGTCCAGGGCCGTACACAGTGCCCAATACACTGTACCTTTAAAACGTTAGGAATACCTATCTAAATAAATGTTATAAGCATTTTAACCAAAACACCTGTACTTTATCCCAGTGACATGTTATGGTGAGTACTTTATCCTAGTGACATGTTATGGTTAGTACTTTATCCAAAACACCTGTTATGGTTTGTACTTTATCCTAGTGACATGTTATGGTGAGTACTTTATCCCAGTGACATGTTATGGTAAATACTTTATCCCAGTGACATGTTATGGTTAGTGCTTTATCCCAGTGACATGTTATGGTTAGTACTTTATCCTAGTGACATGTTATGGTAAGTACTTTATCCCAGTGACATGTTATGGTTAGTACTTTATCCCAGTGACATGTTATGGTAAGCACTTTATCCCAGTGACATGTTATGGTTAGTGCTTTATCCCAGTGACATGTTATGGTTAGTACTTTATCCCAGTGACATGTTATGGTTAGTACTTTATCCCAGTGGCATGTTATGGTTAGTACTTTACCCTAGTGGCATGTTATGGTTAGTACTTTATCCCAGTGACATGTTATGGTTAGTACTTTATCTTAGTGGCATGTTATGGTTAGTACTTATCTCAGTGGCATGTTATGGTTAGTACTTTATCCCAGTGACATGTTCTGGTTAGTACTTTATCCCAGTGGTATGTTATGATTAGTACTTTATCCCAGTGACATGTTATGGTGAGTACTTTATCCTAGTGACATGTAATGGTTAGTACTTTATCCCAGTGACATGTTATGGTTAGTACTTTATCCCAGTGACATGTTATGGTTAGTACTTTATCCTAGTGACATGTTATGGTTAGTACTTTATCCGAGCAACATGGTATGGTTAGTACTTTATCCGAGCGACATGTTATGGTTAGTACTTTATCCCAGTGACATGTTATGGTTAGTACTTTATCCTAGTGACATGTTATGGTTAGTACTTTATCCCAGTGACATGTTATGGTAAGTACTTTATCCCAGTGACATGTTATGGTTAGTACTTTATCCCAGTGACATGTTATGGTTAGTACTTTATCCCAGTGACATGTTATGGTTAGTACTTTATCCCAGTGACATGTTATGGTTAGTACTTTATCCCAGTGACATGTTATGGTTAATACTTTATCCCAGTGACATGTTATGGTTAGTACTTTATCCCAGTGACATGTTATGGTTAGTACTTTATCCTAGTGACATGTTATGGTTAGTACTTTATCCCAGTGACATGTTATGGTAAGTACTTTATCCCAGTGACATGTTATGGTTAGTACTTTATCTCAGTGACATGTTATGGTTAGTACTTTATCCCAGTGACATGTTATGGTTAGTACTTTATCCCAGTGACATGTTATGGTTAGTACTTTATCCTAGTGACATGTTATGGTTAGTACTTTATCTCAGCCACCTGATATGGTGAATATTTTACGTCCGTGTTATATAACTCATGGTTATATTTTCCTATCATCACCAGATTTACGTTTGATCACAATCCAATATTGAAATCAGGCAACGTTCTATAAAATACTCTGCTATAACACAGATCGTCCCAGGGGATATCTGTGTATCATCACGGAGTCGGGGCAGCAGAGGTGTCGTTATTGGGGAATAGTGTCAATTCACAGATTCCACATCCCTTCACACCAGATTGAACAATACACAGCGTTGAGATTGTGTTTTGGGAACATAATCACCTATCAATCATTGACACCAAAATAAAACCTTCAATATACCTAAACATACATCAACCGTCAATATACCTAAACATACATCAACCTTCAATATACCTAAACATACATCAACCTTCAATATACCTAAACATACATCAACCTTCAATATACCTAAACATACATCAACCTTCAATATACCTAAACATACATCAACCTTCAATATACCTAAACATACATCAACCTTCAATATACCTAAACATACATCAACCTTCAATATACCTAAACATACATCAACCTTCAATATACCTAAACATACATCAACCTTCAATATACCTAAACATACATCAACCTTCAATATACCTTAACATACATCAACCTTCAATATACCTTAACATACATCAACCTTCAATATACCTAAACATACATCAACCTTCAATATACCTAAACTTACATCAATCTTCAATATACCTAAACATATATCAACCTTCAATATACCTAAACATACATCAACCTTCAATATACCTAAACATACATCAACCTTCAATGTTATATGAACATGCATCAACCTTCAGTGTTATCTTAACAGACATCAACTCTCCATGTTATCTAAACAGACATCAACTCTCCATGTTATCTAAACAGAGACATCAACCTTCAATGTTATCTAAACAGACATCAACCTTCAGTGTTATCTTAACAGACATTAACTCTCCATGTTATCTAAACAGACATCAACTCTCCATGTTATCTAAACAGAGACATCAACCTTCAATGTTATCTAAACAGACATCAACCTTCAGTGTTATCTTAACAGACATTAACTCTCCATGTTATCTAAACAGAGACATCAACCTTCAGTGTTATCTAAACAGACACCAACCTATAATGTTATCTAAACAGACACCGACCTTCAATGTTGTATAAACAGACATATCAACCTTTAACACTTTCTTAGAATAAACATTAATTGCCAAGTTTTTCACACACAAAAAAACAACCCTGAAAGATATCTGTAAACAGTGGCATTTAAAGCCGAGAACATAAAGTAGACCGGAATGAAACCAATATAAATTCACCTTCCATTTAATTAGTGTTTCAGATCTACCTAACTGTAGTAGACGTCTTTAATGACATATCCGGGTGATTGCTACGTTAGTTAAACACCAAAGTTTGTAGATGTAGAAATGGCTATCGACTAAAACAATTGTATACTGAACGGTATTCCAGTAATGTTTCAGTCATATTTCTATCCGGCTTCAAATGATGAAGATCTAATATAGATATTTTGACTTTAACTATAAACACACCATGTAACAGTTTACAGTTATGTTGATTCAACATACAAATGTCAAATACATGTGTCAACATACAAATGTCAAATACATGTGTCAACATACAAATGTCAAATACATGTGTCAATAATACAGCTGTTAAATGCATGTATCAACATACAGATGTCAAATACGTGTGTCAACAATACAGCTGTTAAATGCATGTGTCAACATACAAATGTCAAATGCATGTGTCAACATACAAATGTCAAATACATGTGTCAACATACACATGTCAAATACATGTGTCAATATACAAATGTCAAATACATGTACAAAATACAGGTGTCAAACGCATGTAGCAAAATACAGGTGTCAACATGTCAATTGTCAAGTGTAAACATGTACAGTTGTCAACATACAAGTTTCAACATGCAGGTTTCAATATACAGGTTTCAACATAAAATTGTGAATACATATGACCAAACTCGTAGCATGCTTTGTAAACATTAATGGAACCGCGGCAACCGTGAACAAACCTCCTGTGTTACGCCTGTGTCCGAAAACGCTATATTTTCGAAATCGGAAATCGAAATCAGAAGAAGCAGACTGAATGGTAGTGACAAATCCGACCGTGGTCAAGCCATGTCCATTATGACGGAAGCCTTACCTGCATGACTTTGTGGGAGGTGTCGCCTGTCTCAGCATCGCCGTGTAAACAAACTAGGGGTGGCTATATACTCGGACTACACTGGGCTGGTAGCGCTATCCCAACAAACTCTCCAACACATGTATGGCAATTGTATCACACCGAAAGGAAGCCCACTTGAGCACACGGAGAAGGGAGACCCTGTGGTAGATCGATAGCACGCGAGATTTAAACGGCCTGCTCTGGTCTGGAGTATATACAACGTTGCTGCTTCGATGGCGGCTGTGCTGGGGAGACACGCTAGTGACGTTTCGCGTATTGATTGGGGCTCCCCTGTACAGAGGCAATGCTTACTATTAGATCCACAGCAAACAAACTTCAAAAGCCACGGTGTTTGTTGGCAATACAATATGATAAACTCAATCTTATGTGAATATGATGACCGTCCAATGAGGACCTTGCTAGAGTTCTGCTGCCGTATACCGGAAGTAAAATTGTTCTAACGCTGCACCGGCGACATGCGATATGGAAGAATCTTTGATGTGATTTGTTTAAAACCACCTATTAAAGAAATGTCGATTCTAAGTGGAATTAAGCAATATATCTGAGCAATTAAAAGAATTACTACTAATTATAATAGAGGAAATGAATGTGAGGTCATTGTTCGTCATTGGATGTCAGTTGCTCTTATGTTTGCAGTCACACAAAACACTGAATGATCACACATCTCTGGCTTTTCACGACATTTTATCAGGGAAGGTTAACACGAACGACACGAAAGAGTAACCAGAGTGACATTACAAACATCCGTGTTTACCTTTTCCAGTATGCTTAAGCTGACTCAGGAACACATAAAACTTATAGTATTTCCCCTTAGCATCAATACACTAAGGTTATCTGTCTAGAGATTGGCGCCAAAATTAGGTAGTCCACAAGTGTAGTATAACTTGCACAATCAAAACGAGGTATGTAAAGGAAATTATGGCTTATTCTTCCATTAGATTTTATATAACCCTTCAATAGTGCAGGTAGAAAATATCCATCGATAGTACAGGTGTAAATTATCCTTCGATAGTACAGATGTAAATTATCCTTCGATAGTACA
Source organism: Pecten maximus (assembly GCF_902652985.1). Taxonomy (NCBI): domain Eukaryota; kingdom Metazoa; phylum Mollusca; class Bivalvia; order Pectinida; family Pectinidae; genus Pecten; species Pecten maximus. The sequence goes on along the minus strand of NC_047018.1, from coordinate 15,605,655 downwards.
GGTGTAAATTATCCTTCGATAGTACAGGTGTAAATTATCCTTCGATAGTACAGGTGTAAAGTACAGGTGTAAATTATCCTTCGATAGTGCAGTTGTAAATTATCCTTCGATAGTACAGGTGTAAATTATCCTTCGATAGTACAGGTGTAAAGTACAGGTGTAAATTATCCATCGATAGTACAGGTGTAAAGTACAGGTGTAAATTATCCTTCGATAGTACAGGTGTAAAGTACAGGTGTAAATTATCCATCGATAGAACAGGTGTAAATTATCCTTCGACAGAACAGGTGTAAATTATCCTTCGATAGTACAGGTGTAAATTATCCTTCGATAGTAAAGATGTAAATTATCCTTCGATAGTACAGGTTTAAATTATCCTTCGATAGTACAGGTGTAAAGTACAGGTGTAAATTATCCTTCGATAGTGCAGGTGTAAATTATCCTTCGATAGTACAGGTGTAAATTATCCTTCGATAGTACAGGTGTAAAGTACAGGTGTAAATTATCCATCGATAGTACAGGTGTAAAGTACAGGTGTAAATTATCCTTCGATAGTACAGGTGTAAAGTACAGGTGTAAATTATCCATCGATAGAACAGGTGTAAATTATCCTTCGATAGTACAGGTGTAAATTATCCTTCGATAGTACAGGTGTAAATTATCCTTCGATAGTACAGGTGTAAATTATCCTTCGATAGTACAGGTGTAAAGTACAGGTGTAAAGTACAGGTGTAAATTATCCATCGATAGTACAGGTGTAAATTATCCTTCGATAGTACAGGTGTAAAGTACAGGTGTAAATTATCCTTCGATAGTACAGGTGTAAAGTACAGGTGTAAATTATCCATCGATAGTACAGGTGTAAATTATCCTTCGATAGTACAGGTGTAAAGTACAGGTGTAAATTATCCATCGATAGTACAGGTGTAAAGTACAGGTGTAAACTATCCTTCGATAGTACAGGTGTAAAGTACATGTGTAAATTATCCATCGATAGTACAGGTGTAAAGTACAGGTGTAAATTAAAAATTTAAGCTTTGAAAATTTGACAATATTTGTCCTTGTTTGTTCGTAAAAATCAACTTTCTTTCAAACAGTCAAAATGGACATAGTAACAAATAATACAATTCATCACTTATACATTCTCATTTGATCATCCACGTTCGTCCATGTCACCACTAATACATTCTCATTTGATCATCCACGTTCGTCCATGTCACCACTAATACATTCTCGTTTGATCTACCACGTTCGTCCATTTGTCACCACTAATACATTCGCATTTGATCTACCACGTTCGTCCATGTCACCACTAATACATACTCATTTGATCATCCACGTTCGTCCATGTCACCACTAATACATTCTCGTTTGATCTACCACGTTCGTCCATGTCACCACTAATACATTCTCATTTGATCTACCACGTTCGTCCATGTCACCACTAATACATACTCATTTGATCTACCACGTTCGTCCATGTCACCTCTAATACATTCTCATTTGATCATCCACGTTCGTCCATGTCACCACTAATACATACTCATTTGATCTACCACGTTCGTCCATGTCACCTCTAATACATTCTCATTTGATCATCAACGTTCGTCCATATGTCACTTTACACTATAGATACAAGTATTTCTTCTGGACTGACAACACTGAAATTGCAAAACATTGAATAACTAGTTTTAGTAATTCTAGAATAATCATATTTTGAAAAAAAAATCAACATCACTATCCCATTTTTGCAAGAATTTATTATCAAATATTGAATTCTAAGCAATATGTTTTACACATTGGGTATTCAACTAGTCCTCAACTGAGAAATCCATAATTCATCTCCATCAATCCACATTAAGTCAAAATATATTGATAAAAAATCTAAAAATTGAAATTCTTTGTGTTCATTGAAATAAATGTGACATAATGTATAATACATTAATATTATTTCAACTAGAAGTGGATTGGTGCCAAGTTCCTCATGAGAAAGCGGACACTCGTGGAAAGGGAAAGACATGGCCGTGTAGCATTGAAAGGCGACATTTCGTGCGTCAATAGAACAAGACTGGAGAGGACGCAGCAAGTCCCTTCTGTAGGCGGCTACACACACTTCCGTGGCAACACGCCCCCGTCTTCAGATTCCGCACAAAGATTTATGAACAGTGGCCATCAAGTTCATTTACCTCCAACAGCTGCGCATGCGTACATCGACGTATAGGATATTATTGAATCGATGTCAATATTACTTGTCACCGAGTTACGGCAAAGATCGAAAACATGTCTTTCAAAACAAAGGTGATTAACGGTTTACCGTACAGGAATAATGTCGCTGTGGAAGCTTTGTTCATGACAATTCCAACAACATCTTACACTCTGTTAGAAACGTGAAATCAATCCCTAATATTATTACAGACAGTGGGGTGGGGTGTTAGTACAGACAGTGGGGTGGGGTGTTAGTACAGACAGTGGGGTGGGGTGTTAGTACAGACAGTGGTGTGGGGTGTTAGTACAGACAGTGGTGTAGGGTGTTAGTACAGACAGTGGTGTGGGGTGTAAGTACAGACAGTGGTGTGGAGTGTTAGTACAGACAGTGGTGTGGGGTGTTAGTACAGACAGTGGTGTGGGGTGTAAGTACAGACAGTGGTGTGGGGTGTTAGTACTGACAGTGGTGTGGAGTGTTAGTACAGACAGTGGTGTGGGGTGTTAGTACAGACAGTGGTGTGGGGTGTTAGTACAGACAGTGGTGTGGGGTGTTAGTACAGACAGTGGTGTGGGTTGTTAGTACAGACAGTGGTGTGGAGTGTTAGTACAGACAGTGGTGTGGGGTGATAGTACAGACAGTGGTTTGGGGTGTTAGTACAGACAGTGGTGTGGGGTGTTAGTACAGACAGTGGTGTGGGGTGTTAGTACAGACAGTGGTGTGGAGTGTTAGTACAGACAGTGGTGTGGGGTGTTAGTACAGACAGTGGTGTGGAGTGTTAGTACAGACAGTGGTGTGGGGTGTTAGTACAGACAGTGGTGTAGGGTGTTAGTACAGACAGTGGTGTGGGGTGTTAGTACAGACAGTGGTGTGGGGTGTAAGTACAGACAGTGGTGTGGAATGTTAGTACAGACAGTGGTGTGGGGTGTTAGTACAGACAGTGGTGTGGGGTGTTAGTACAGACAGTGGTGTGGGGTGTTAGTACAGACAGTGGTGTGGGGTGTTAGTACAGACAGTGGTGTGGAGTGTTAGTACAGACAGACAGTGGTGTGGGGTGTTAGTACAGACAGTGGTTTGGGGTGTTAGTACAGACAGTGGTGTGGGGTGTTAGTACTGACAGTGGTGTGGGGTGTTAGTACTTACAGTGGTGTGGGGTGTAAGTACAGACAGTGGTGTGGAATGTTAGTACAGACAGTGGTGTGGGGTGTTAGTACAGACAGTGGTGTGGGGTGTTAGTACAGACAGTGGTGTGGGGTGTTAGTACAGACAGTGGTGTGGGGTGTTAGTACAGACAGTGGTGTGGGGACATTAGTACAGACAGTGGTGTGGGGTGTTAGTACAGACAGTGGTGTGGAGTGTTAGTACTGACAGTGGTGTGGAGTGTTAGTACAGACAGTGGTGTGGAGTGTTAGTACAGACAGTGGTGTGGGGTGTCAGTACAGACAGTGGTGTGGAGTGTTAGTACAGACAGTGGTGTGGGAGTGTTAGTACAGACAGTGGTGTGGGGTGTTAGTACTGACAGTGGTGTGGGGTGTTAGTACAGACAGTGGTGTGGGGTGTTAGTACAGACAGTGGTGTGGGGTGTTAGTACTGACAGTGGTGTGGGGTGTTAGTACTGACAGTGGTGTGGAGTGTTAGTACAGACAGTGGTGTAAAGTGTTAGTACAGACAGTGGTGTGGGGTGTTAGTACTGACAGTGGTGTGGAGTGTTAGTACAGACAGTGGTTTGGGGTGTTAGTACAGACAGTGGTGTGGGGTGTTAGTACAGACAGTGGTGTGGGGTGTTAGTACTGACAGTGGTGTGGGGTGTTAGTACAGACAGTGGTGTGGAGTGTTAGTACAGACAGTGGTGTGGGGTGTTAGTACAGACAGTGGTGTGGGGTGTTAGTACAGACAGTGGTGTGGAGTGTTAATACAGACAGTTGTGTGGGATGTTAGTACAGACAGTGGTGTGGGGTGTTAGTACAGACAGTGGTGTGGAGTGTTAGTACAGACAGTGGTGTGGGGTGTTAGTACAGACAGTGGTGTGGGGTGTTAGTACATACAGTGGTGTGGAGTGTTAGTACAGACAGTGGTGTGGGGTGTTAGTACTGACAGTGGTGTAAAGTGTTAGTACAGACAGTGGTGTGGAGTGTTAGTACAGACAGTGGTGTGGGGTGTTAGTACAGACAGTGGTGTGGGGTGTTAGTACAGACAGTGGTGTGGGGTGTTAGTACTGACAGTGGTGTGGAGTGTTAGTACAGACAGTGGTGTAAAGTGTTAGTACAGACAGTGGTGTGGAGTGTTAGTACAGACAGTGGTGTGGGGTGTTAGTACAGACAGTGGTGTGGGGTGTTAGTACAGACAGTGATGTGGGGTGTTAGTACAGACAGACAGTGGTGTGGGGTGTTAGTACAGAAAGTGGTGTGGGGTGTAAGTACAGACAGTGGTGTGGGGACATTAGTACAGACAGTGGTGTGGGGACATTAGCACAGACAGTGGTGTGGGGTGTTAGTACAGACAGTGGTGTGGGGTGTTAGTACAGACAGTGGTGTGGGGTGTTAGTACAGACAGTGGTGTGGGGTGTTAGTACAGACAGTGGTGTGGGGTGTTAGTACAGACAGTGGTGTGGGGTGTTAGTACAGACAGTGGTGTGGGGGGGATATAATACAGACAGTGGTGTAGAGTGTTAGTACAGACAGTGGTGTGGGGTGTTAGTACAGACAGTGGTGTGGGGTGTTAGTACAGACAGTGGTTTGGGGTGTTAATACAGACAGTGGTGTGGGGTGTTAGTACAGACAGTGGTGTGGGGTGTTAGTACAGACAGACAGTGGTGTGGAGGGGATATAATACAGACAGTGGTGTGGAGGGGATATAATACAGACAGTGGTGTGGAGGGGATATAATACAGACAGTGGTGTGGGGTGTTAGTACAGACAGTGGTGTGGGGTGTTAGTACAGACAGTGGTTTGGGGTGTTAGTACAGACAGTGGTGTGGGTTGTTAGTACAGACAGTGGTGTGGGGTGTTAGTACAGACAGTGGTTTGGGGTGTTAATACAGACAGTGGTGTGGGGTGTTAGTACAGACAGTGGTGTGGGGTGTTAGTACAGACAGTGGTGTGGGGTGTTAGTACAGACAGTGGTTTGGGGTGTTAGTACAGACAGTGGTGTGGGGTGTTAGTACAGACAGTGGTGTGGGGTGTTAGTACAGACAGTGGTTTGGGGTGTTAATACAGACAGTGGTGTGGGGTGTTAGTACAGACAGTGGTGTGGGGTGTTAGTACAGACAGTAGTGTGGTCTTTCGGTGTCTTTGTACAGATGATATAAGGTATCACAAAGTATAGTTTCTGAACTAAGCACACACAATGTCCCAGAAGACCTTTCCTAACAGCTCGGGACGATTAATTATTTACAGTAGATGGAATGCAATCATGACAGCATAACGATGCAATCAGAAAGCACATCGACTGTCTGTAACACGAGTCAAGGTAATTGGAAGGGGAAGGGGGTTTAATTAGAAACACCAACAACATAATTTCGTTATATAATGTGAGGAAGACTTTAATAAATTGTATTTTGTGATGTACACATTAACAGTGATATGTAGCTGTGGGGGATCTCAGAGATAAATATGACTGGTGATATGTGGAAGGAAAGCCTGGTGTGAGAGACTTTGGTAATGGAAAGCGATAGAGGCTTGTGGGTAATGGAAGAACGAATTTAATGGTGGTAAAGGAGAGATAGTTTAGTGAGTGTACGGTAGAGAGGTGTAGGTTTGTAATGTGTTCATCGAAAACCAGTCGTCTTAACACGACTCTATCCGGTCTAAGCACTGTTATACCTGGTCTTATCACGATTATACCTGGTCTTATTATGATTATACCTGGTCTTATCACGGTTATACCTGGTCTTATTACGATGATACCTGGTCTTATTACAGTTATACCTGGTCTTATCACGGTTATACCTGGTCTTATCACGGTTATGCCTAGTCTTATTACGGCTATACCTGGTCTTATCACGGTTATACCTGGTCTTATTACGGTTATACCTGCTCTTATTACGGTTATACCTGGTCTTATCACGGTTATACCTGGTCTTATTACGGTTTTACCTGGTCTTATCACGGTTATATCTGGTGTTATCACAGTTATACCTGGTCTTATCACGGTTATACCTGGTCTTATTACGGTTATACCTGGTCTGATCACAGTTATACCTGGTCTTATCACGATAATTTCTGGTCTTATCACAGTTATACCTGGTCTTATCACAGTTATACCTGGACTTGTCACGATAATTTCTGGTCTTATCACGGTTATACCTGGTCTTGTCACGGTTATTCCTGGTCTTATTACGGTTATACCTGGTCTTATCACAGTTATACCTGGTCTTATCACAGTTATAACTGGACTTATCACGATAATTTCTGGTCTTATCACAGTTATACCTGGTCTTATTACAGTTATACCTGGTCTTATCACAGTTATACCTGGTCTGATCACGATTATACCTGGTCTTATCACGATTATACCTGGTCTTATCACTGTTATACCTGGTCTGATCACGGTTATACCTGGTCTTATCACAGTTATACCTGGTCTTATTACGGTTATACCTGGTCTTATCACGGTTATACCTGGTCTTATTACGGCTATACCTGGTCTTATCACGGTAATACCTGGTCTTATTACGGTTATACCTGGTCTTATCACGGTTATACCTGGTCTTATTACGGTTATACCTGGTCTTATCACGGTTATATCTGGTGTTATAACAGTTATACCTGGTCTTATCACGGTTATATACCTGGTCTTGTCACAGTTATACCTGGTCTTATCACTGTCATACCTGGTCGTATTACGGTTATACCTGGTCTTATCACAGTTATACCTGGTCTTATTACGGTTATACCTGGTCTTATTACGGTTATACCTGGTCTTATTATGGTTATACCTGGTCTTATCACAGTTATACCGGGTCTTATCACAGTTATACCTGGACTTATCACGATAACTTCTGGTCTTATCACGGTTATTCCTGGTCTTATCACAGTTATACCGGGTCTTATCACAGTTATACCTGGACTTATCACGATAACTTCTGGTCTTATCACGGTTATACCTGGTCTTGTCACGGTTATTCCTGGTCTTATTACGGTTATACCTGGTCTTATCACTGTTATACCTGGTCTTATTACGGTTATACCTGGTCTTATCACGGTTATACCTGGTCTAATCACGGTTATACCTGGTCTTATCACAGTTATACCTGGTCTTATTACAGTTATTCCTGGTCTTATCACAGTTATACCTGGTCTTATCACAGTTATACCTGGACTTATCACGATAATTTCTGGTCTTATCACGGTTATTCCTGGTCTTATCACAGTTATACCTGGTCTTATCACAGTTATACCTGGACTTATCACGATAACTTCTGGTCTTATCACGGTTATACCTGGTCTTGTCACGGTTATTCCTGGTCTTATTACGGTTATACCTGGTCTTATCACTGTTATACCTGGTCTTATTACGGTTATACCTGGTCTTATCACGGTTATACCTGGTCTAATCACGGTTATACCTGGTCTTATCACAGTTATACCTGGTCTTATTACAGTTATTCCTGGTCTTATCACAGTTATACCTGGTCTTATCACAGTTATACCTGGACTTATCACGATAACTTCTGGTCTTATCACGGTTATACCTGGTCTTGTCACGGTTATTCCTGGTCTTATTACGGTTATACCTGGTCTTATTACTGTTATACCTGGTCTTATTACGGTTATACCTGGTCTTATCACGGTTAAACCTGGTCTTATTACGGTTATACCTGGTCTTATCACAGTTATACCTGGTCTTATCACAGTTATACCTGGTCTGATCACTGTCATACCTGGTCTTATTACTGTCATACCTGGTCTTATTACGGTTATACCTGGTCTTGTCACAGTTATATACCTGGTCTTGTCACAGTTATACCTGGTCTTATCACAGTTATACCTGGTCTGATCACAGTTATACCTGGTCTTATCACTGTCATACCTGGTCTTATTACGGTTATACCTGGTCTTGTCACAGTTATATACCTGGTCTTATCACGGTTATATACCTGGTCTGTCACAGTTATACCTGGTCTTATCACGGTTATATACCTGGTCTTATCACTGTCATACCTGGTCGTATTACGGTTATACCTGGTCTTATTACGGTTATACCTGGTCTTATTACCGTTATACCTGGTCTTATTACAGTTATACCTGGTCTTATTACGGTTATACCTGGTGTTATTACGGTTATATACCTGGTGTTATTACGGTTATATCTGGTCTTATTACGGTTATACCTGGTGTTATTACGGTTATACCTGGTCTTATTACGGTTATACCTGGTCTTATTACGGTTATACCTGGTCTTATTACGGTTATACCTGGTCTTATTACGGTTATACCTGGTCTTATTACGGTTATACCTGGTGTTATTACGGTTATACCTGGTGTTATTACGGTTATACCTGGTCTTATTACGGTTATACCTGGTCTTATTACAGTTATACCTGGTCTTATTACGGTTATACCTGGTCTTATTACAGTTATACCTGGTGTTATAACAGTTATACCTGGTCTTATCACGGTTATATACCTGGTCTTGTCACAGTTATACCTGGTCTTATCACAGTTATACCTGGTCTTATTACGGTTATACCTGGTCTTATTACGGTTATACCTGGTCTTATTACGGTTATACCTGGTCTTATCACAGTTATACCTGGTCTTATCACAGTTATACCTGGTCTTATCACTGTTATACCTGGTCTTATTACGGTTATACCTGGTCTTATCACAGTTATACCTGGTCTTATCACGATTATACCGGGTCGTTGTAGGATTATGTATGGTCATAGCACGCTTTTACCTTGTCTTAGTTCGATTTTACATGATATTAGCTTGATTTTTCCTGATGTTAGCACGATTGTACATGGTCTTTGCAAGGGTTTACCTGGTCGCTGCACGGTTCTGTCTTGTTGAAGAGCATTTTACCTTATCTTAGCACAGTTTTACCTGGTGTTTGCATTGTTTTACCTGTTTTCAGCACGGTTATACCTGATTTTAGTACGATACCTTGTCGCAGTTCAGTTATGTCGCGTTTTATCAATAGTTTACCTGGTTTTAGAACGGCACTATTTGGTCTTAGCACGTTTATACAAGACGGATTGGGGAAAATGCCACCTCATACTTTCCAAGTCATATGGACTAAATGAGTTGAAGGGCCTATTTCTTTAGGTCACTTGGCTAAAATGTGTTGTTAAAATCTATAAAAAAAAATAATTTTTCTCGAAAATCAAAAGGATAAGGGTCATAGCATTGGGCCCTTTGCATGCCTACCAAGTTTGTTCAAATGATTTACCTTGACCTACTTTTAAGATCAAAACAAAACCAACTACCTGCATACACATCATATAGCAGGTGCTCTAGACGCGGTGGTACTACTCGGAGATAGGAAACGAATGTCTGTGTTTACAATATACTTTAAATCAATTTTACCATAACAAAGGAAAATTTTGCATGTTATTGGCGATTTTGACCTGAAAGCATATTTACTCAGAGGTGCAGACATTGCAGTCATATATGTACATGTCGTTCCATGTATCTGAGGATCTGTTCTGGGCAACAAGCGATTGATGAGCGAAGCGAGTGAAAATAAACACTTTTGTCATACTACCACAGTATTTTACCAACAAGGTATGCCAGTTATCTCCCTTACACCGTCAACTGTGCCAAACGATATGTCAGGAAATGCCAATTATCATTCAGTTACACGTTAACGAGTAAAACAGTTGTGTGTTTAAAAACGAGAAATCAATGAATTAATGTAACCGATGTAACGTGACCGCTGTTACGTGGTCGCTTATACATTGTAATTGTACTATGGCCGATGATACATTGTCGGTATAACATGGCTGTCTGTACATTGTCGGTATAACGTGGCGATCTACACATTGTCGGTGAAACGTGACCATCTACACATTGTCGGTATAACGTGACCATCTACACATTGTCGGTGAAACGTGACCATCTACACATTGTCGGTGAAACGTGACCATCTACACATTGTCGGTGAAACGTGGCGATCTACACATTGTCGGTATAGCGTGACTAATATATTGTCGGTATAACGTGGTCCCTGATACATTGTCGGTATAACGTGTTCGCTGATACATAGTCGGTATAACGTGTTCGCCGTTACATTGTCGGTATAACGTGGTCCCTGATTCATTGTCGGTATAACGTGACTGGTTCATTGTCGGTATAACGTGTTCGCTGATACATTGTCGGTATAACGTGACTGGTTCATTGTCGGTATAACGTGTTCGCCGTTACATTGTCGGTATAACGTGGTCCCTGATACATTGTCGGTATAAAGTGACTGGTTCATTGTCGGTATAACGTGTTCGCTGATACATTGTCGGTATAACGTGACTGGTTCATTGTCGGTATAACGTGTTCGCTGATACATTGTCGGTATAACGTGACTGGTTCATTGTCGGTATAACGTGTTCGCTGATACATTGTCGGTATAACGTGTTCGCTGATACATTGTCGGTATAACGTGACTGGTTCATTGTCGGTATAACGTGTTCGCTGATACATTATCGGTATAACGTGACTGGTTCATTGTCGGTATAACGTGTTCGCAGATACAGTATCGGTATAACGTGACTTATACATTGTCGGTATAACGTTACTGATACATTGTCGGTATAACGTGTTCGCTGATACATTGTTTGTATAACGTGACTGGTTCATTGTCGGTATAACGTGTTCGCTGATACATTGTCGGTATAACATGACTGATACATTGTCGATATAAGGTGGTCGCTGATACATTGTCGGTATAACGTTACTGATACATTGTCGGTATAAAATGGCCACATTGGAGTGATCAGTATCGTAGACGTGACACATTGTCACTCCCACAGCTCGCCACGGCTCTCGGGTGTATAGTTACTGAAGTTACACCATTTAACGCGTTTCCATGCTGAAGTTACATAATTAGCGGCTGTGTTAATGAAACTATCGTTATCTAGTGACAACGCGATGGTTAAAAAACTGGTTCCGTTTAATAAACTTCTGTTATGTTCAAACGCGAGATTGAATATCTGTGATACTGAGTCTATTTTTGCTGTATGTTATATATTCCTTTATTTTCCTCCTAAAAGCCAGCATGCACGTGAAGCAAACTTTACTAAGAAAGAAGTACACGTGGTTTCATCTTGAAGTAAATAACGGCTAGCTCAGGGGATCGTTGTATACCATCTAGAGCAATGTGGGTAAAGACACAACCACGACAACATAGAATGGATTTTAGCAGCTTCCTGAAAACGCAAACCGTCCCGGTAGGGATTAAAGTACATGTACACACTTTCAATCATAAATGTAGATTACATTGGTCCGAACTGATCTTTTGCTGCTCTCAGAAGTCTAAACAAGTTGTGGTTGATAACAAGACAAAAAACATGCAAAACGGCATATCAAAGAGAGAAAACAAATGTCAATCAGTGAGTCATCCATTACACAAATGGATTATCGTAACTATTCAGCTCTAGTACGTCATAAGAGCATCTCTACGCCAGACAAGTCGTCCGGATACACTCGCATATCAATGTCCATAGCTCTAAAAGGTTTCAATAGGTCTTTGGGGATAAGGTTTTATAGCTTAGCTTTTTTATCTAATGCTGATCTATTAAACAAGATTCTCATCCAACAAATGTAGGAAGACACCTAGTTATGGCCCTTTTATTTTAAGTCTATGCATTTATTAAGATGCGGGGAACATAACTACTCGTATCTATGAATGGCGGGTTATTGATGTCGTAATGTCGTTTACTAGTCATACTCCTGTTCTAATGGAATAAGAGGATGGTATTGGCTATGGCCCTATCGGCAGTGTTAGACCCGCCGTATCTATACAAATGTAATCCGTCTGTAATCAGACCCCGGGAAATCTCTAAGTAATTCTAATATATACATTAAACAACTCAGATGCAATAAGTGTCCCAATGTGTTGGCCGTTATGGGAGTCGTTACCTATATTTATTGGGTCTGTACGTCGGTATCATTTAGCCGAGGGACAACACAACACATGTCATTACATTTTATATCACTGTGTGTGTGGTAGGACACATGGTGCTGTCTTCATGTTCGCCAAAGTTGTACATGATGCGTTCGAAACTGTTCGGGAGCAGTGTGAGGTACAGCGGGGTTAAGGACGAAGACCGAACGAGGTAAAGTTCACATCCTTCATACAATCGGAACACCTCTTGTAGTTTCGTAGAAAATGACGAGGGGTTCCGATTGATCCGTCGGTTTTACAACACATGTCCAAAATTGCGTTATGAAGTACACGTATTATCCCATGCTGAGATGGCCCTATAAGTACATGTAAATATAAGTAAGTAACTGGATCATATATAAAGATTTTGGTCGATTATCTGTTACGATAAAACATGAAGAGAAAACATTCTTTATGCCATTTTTAAGCAATAATGCAACTAGTGGAAATATATAAAATACTCAATGGACATAATATGGATGAAGACCATGTTAGCGCTGGTTCGAAAGGTCGAAGACGTCAGTAATTATTTAAATAACGTAATGTGATTAGGTGAAACGCACTCAACACAAAACAATGAAGTTTTAATTAGCACTGACCTTGATTGGGCAGTGACCGTACCATTACGTAACCGACCACGTGAGATATTTTTCAGGAACCTGAAAGGCATATCCTGTAATGAAATCACTGAGATATAGCTTGTGGACGAATACATTCAGAAGCACACTCCGACGAATAAAACCCAACCCAAGGGCATATCCTCACACATACACGTACCATGTGCGTCAAGCAGCAACAAACTGCAATTCCAATATCCTAGGATACTTCGTTTTGAATTATACACGTCCTGTTTATGAAAGTAAATGTTCGATTCTGTATGGTATTTCTAGTCTCTTTATCATTGCTTCGTTTCCTGAAAGAATCTGGCCATCTCATACACAGTACGATTGCCTTGCAAGTCACAACACTCAAACAGTATGCCCAACAAAAAGCATGTTTTCATGGCGAATAACTCTAGATGAGTAAAACAAAATGCCGTTTTAGTAATATACGATTCTGTCAAGACAGGTCGTCAGTTATTAAGCCGTTTAAAATCAATCTGAGTCAACAACCGATCCTCCCCGAGGAAGCCTACCTCCCAAAACGGCCGCCAGGGTTGACCGTTGTAAACGATTAATACACGTACTTGCGCAATCGACAAGTACATTTTTCAGGCGTTATGTGTCCACAATAGTTGAAAGTCTACCAATTAAAACACGACGGTCCATTGCTGGACTCATTATGTTTGGACGTCGTTACGACACCGTAACAATGTTCCGTTTTCAGATCTGCCCAGCTTTTGTCTGCAATAAGGCGACGGAACGTGCAGAGTGTGGAGGCGCCGAAGGGGGCGTTTTGCGAATTCAGCGGTGCAGAACTGGACCACATTGGCTGATGTTTTTATGGTTTGGGGGCGTTATTTGTGAGAGGGGTCGTAAATGACAATTACTTGATTGGCTATCTCGGTGTCCACGATAACGCACAAGAAATAGTTCGCGGTTGTTTTTGTCACATTCTTGAAAATATATATCGATTTTCATCAATTCATTGCTTTGAAAACAGTAAATTCGGTAATTATTTGGTATAACGTTTTAATTAACTGTAAATTCCATTCATTTCTGAAATTGTCAATTTTGCATATTGGCGGCATTCAATTTAGGTCATATATCCTTACACCACACTCTGATATTGTAAAAAGAACACACGTTGACACCAAATAGGTCAATTCTTCCTCAAAATAGCTTTTCTATCGGGGTAGAAACAGGTCACTTTGTTGTTGTATATCGTATTTCTTTCTCTCTCGATGGTTATTTTCCAAAGTTATATAAAAAAAAAAACACTCGCTAATGCTCGTGGTTTTGTAACTTTTGAAAAATAACCAACTCGAGTGACAGAAATCCCATATACTACGACCACTCTTTGTGTAACCTACATGATGAATATGTGATCTGTAACATGTTTCCAGACGAAGATGACACCTGGGCACCTATTGTAAAATGTGTATACTCTCTTCTAGAGAGACTAGTGTTGACTGATTAATGAGCTCCTCTGAGACCAGAGATATTTTATATCACTTTAACGGCCTATCTATATAGTCGATATAACTCTGGCTTTCACTGCTATCGATGAAAACGATTTTTATATCCCTCATTACGAGTCCAATACCATGTAAACTGAGTAACTACATGTACCCCTACCACACGAGACACGTCACACTACCATAGTCAATATCTAACCTCAGTATTCAGCCACTGACTCTGACAAGTGATACATTTTAATAATGATCATCACACTAACAAGTCTGCTCTGCAGGTTCACAATAGTCGAGTATCAACGCGTATTATTGTCAAACACTCATGCTTTATGTTTATAAGTAATTATATACGAGGTTTCTCCTCCCTACCTACTATATTCAAACACTTCCGGTTCATACCACCTGAGGTCCTGAGCTACGAGCTCAGGTGACACCCCAGGCTAGCTCGGAGATGTAACTTGACCACTCGGCTCTATCAAACTTGATATACAACAGAAAAGTGCAGTGAATGCCGGGCGTTGAAAACCAGAGCTACGAATCAGCTCGAGCGAAGCACACAGAAATGAATTATCAATATAAAGCTAAAAAAGAACGCTATAATTTATTAATTGACTCCGAGGAAACTTTAGTTGGTAGTTTAAGACTCTGTCTGACACAACCTAATGCCGGTTTGTATAGCTAAACCAGTCAGCCTCCAGCTGGCGCCCTGTACAGTACGGACCGTAATTACCATCTAAGACTCAATACAAATATGTAGATATGGAAAAAGATACTATAATGTCTGTGATTCTAATGTAGACTGATAAACAAACGAATAAAATATCTGTTAAATATTAATGAATACCTATAGTCGGGAGTCGAGAACATATTTCAGGTAATTAATACACGGGGCTGTTACAGGGATACAGTTAGGATTGTTACAGGGATACAGTCAGGGTTGTTACAGGGATACAGTCAGGATTGTTACAGCTAGGGATATAGTCAGGATTGTTACAGGGATATAGTCAGGATTGTTACAGGGATACAGTTAGGATTGTTACAGGGATATAGACAGGGTTGTTACAGGGATACAGTCAGGGTTGTTACAGTGATATAGTCGGGGCTGTTACAGGGATACAGTCAGGATTGTTTCAGGGATACAGTCAGGGTTGTTACAGGGATACAGTTAGGATTGTTACAGTGATACAGTCAGGATTGTTACAGGGATACAGTCAGGATTGTTTCAGGGATATAGTTAGGATTGTTACAGGGATATAGTTAGGATTGTTACAGGGATATAGTCAGGGTTGTTACAGGGATATAGTCAGGGCTGTTACAGGGATATAGTCAGGTCTGTTACAGGGATACAGTCAGAATTGTTACAGGCATACAGTCAGGGTTGTTACAGGGATACAGTTAGGGTTGTTACAGGGATACAGTCATTTCCGTCACAAGGATATAGTCCGGTCTGTTACAGGAATACAACAAGTGTTTTACAGGGATACAGTCACATATGCTACGGGGATATAATCAGGTCTGTCACGGGGATGCAGGCAGGTATGTTACAGGAATACAACAAGTGTTTTACAGGGATACAGACAGGTCTGTTACAGGGAAACAGTTAGAGGTGTTACAGGAATACAGACAGGAGTATTAAAGGCATACACGCAGGTATGTCGTAGGGATACAGTCCTTACTGATACAGTGAGACAGAGGTGTTACAGTGATAGAGACAGGTCTGATACAGTGAGACAGTTAGAGGTGTTACAGGGATAGAGACAGGTCTGATACAGTGAGACAGTTAGAGGTGTTACAGGGATAGAGACAGGTCTGATACAGTGAGACAGTTAGAGGTGTTACAGGGATAGAGACAGGTCTGATACAGTGAGACAGTTAGAGAGGTGTTACAGGGATAGAGACAGGTCTGATACAGTGAGACAGTTAGAGAGGTGTTACAGGGATAGAGACAGGTCTGATACAGTGAGACAGTTAGAGGTGTTACAGGGATAGAGACAGGTCTGATACAGTGAGACAGTTAGAGGTGTTACAGGGATAGAGACAGGTCTGATACAGTGAGACAGTTAGAGGTGTTACAGGGATAGAGACAGGTCTGATACAGTGAGACAGTTAGAGAGGTGTTACAGGGATAGAGACAGGTCTGATACAGTGAGACAGTTAGAGGTATTACAGGGATAGAGACAGGTCTGATAGAGTGAGACAATTAGAGAGGTGTTACAGGGACAGAGACAGGTCTGATACAGTGAGACAGTTAGAGGTGTTACAGTGATAGAGACAGGTCTGATACAGTGAGACAGTTAGAGGTGTTACAGGGATAGAGACATGTCTGATACAGTGAGACAGTTAGAGGTGTTACATGGATAGAGACAGGTCTGATACAGTGAGACAGTTAGAGGTGTTACAGGTATAGAGACAGGTCTGATACAGTGAGACAGTTAGATGTGTTACAGGGATAGAGACAGGTCTGATACAGTGATACAGTTAGAGGTGTTACAGGGATAGAGACAGGTCTGATACAGTGAGACAGTTAGAGGTGTTACAGGGATAGAGACAGGTCTGATACAGTGAGACAGTTAGAGGTGTTACAGGGATAGAGACAGGTCTGATACAGTGATACAGTTAGAGGTGTTATAGGGATAGAGACAGGTCTGATACAGTGAGACAGTTAGAGGTGTTATAGGGATAGAGACAGGTCTGATACAGTGAGACAGTTAGAGGTGTTACATGGATAGAGACATATCTGATACAGTGAGACAGTTAGAGAGGTGTTACAGGGATAGAGACAGGTCTGATACAGTGAGACAGTTAGAGGTGTTACAGGGATAGAGACAGGTCTGATACAGTGAGACAGTTAGAGGTGTTACGGGGATACAGTTAGAGGTGTTACAGGGATACAGTTAGAGGTGTTACAGGGATAGAGACAGGTCTGATACAGTGAGACAGTTAGAGGTGTTACAGGGACAGAGACAGGTCTGATACAGTGAGACAGTTAGAGGTGTTACAGGGACAGAGACAGGTATGATACAGTGAGACAGTTAAAGGTGTTACAGGGATAGAGACAGGTCTGATACAGTGAGACAGTTAGAGGTGTTACAGGGACAGAGACAGGTCTGATACAGTGAGACAGTTAGAGGTCTTACAGGGATAGAGACAGGTCTGATACAGTGAGACAGCTAGAGGTGTTACAGGGATAGAGACAGGTCTGATACAGTGAGACAGTTAGAGGTGTTACAGGGATAGAGACAGGTATGATACAGTGAGACAGTTAGAGGTGTTACAGGGATAGAGACAGGTATGATACAGTGAGACAGTTAGTGGTGTTACAGGGATAGAGACAGGTCTGATACAGTGATACAGTTAGAGGTGTTATAGGGATAGAGACAGGTCTGATACAGTGAGACAGTTAGAGGTGTTATAGGGATAGAGACAGGTCTGATACAGTGAGACAGTTAGAGGTGTTACATGGATAGAGACATATCTGATACAGTGAGACAGTTAGAGAGGTGTTACAGGGATAGAGACAGGTCTGATACAGTGAGACAGTTAGAGGTGTTACAGGGATAGAGACAGGTCTGATACAGTGAGACAGTTAGAGGTGTTACGGGGATACAGTTAGAGGTGTTACAGGGATACAGTTAGAGGTGTTACAGGGATAGAGACAGGTCTGATACAGTGAGACAGTTAGAGGTGTTACAGGGACAGAGACAGGTCTGATACAGTGAGACAGTTAGAGGTGTTACAGGGACAGAGACAGGTATGATACAGTGAGACAGTTAGAGGTGTTACAGGGATAGAGACAGGTCTGATACAGTGAGACAGTTAGAGGTGTTACAGGGACAGAGACAGGTCTGATACAGTGAGACAGTTAGAGGTGTTACAGGGATAGAGACAGGTCTGATACAGTGAGACAGCTAGAGGTGTTACAGGGATAGAGACAGGTCTGATACAGTGAGACAGTTAGAGGTGTTACAGGGATAGAGACAGGTATGATACAGTGAGACAGTTAGAGGTGTTACAGGGATAGAGACAGGTATGATACAGTGAGACAGTTAGTGGTGTTACAGGGATAGAGACAGGTCTGATACAGTGAGACAGTTAGAGGTGTTACAGGGATAGAGACAGGTCTGATACAGGAACACAGTTAGAAATGTTACAGGGATACAGTTAGAAATGTTACAGGGATACAGTTAGAGGTGTTACAGGGATACAGTTAGGCGTGTTACAGGAAGACAGCCACGGGGGATGCTACGGGGGATACAATCAGGTATGTTACAATGTTACATGGATATAATCAGGTCTATTACAGGGATACAGTCCGGTCTGATAAAGGGATATAATCAGGTCTATTACAGGGATACAGTCCGGTCTGATAAAGAGATATAATCAGGTCTATTACAGGGATGACGGTATGTTACATGGATATAATTAGGTAGGTTAAAGGGATATAGTCAGGTATGTTTCAGGGTTATGATCAGGTCCATTACGGGCAGATCGATTACAATGAACATAATCATGTCTGGTACGGAAATAATCAGGTATGTTACAGTAGTATAATAAGGTATGCTACGGAGATATAGTCAGGTCCATCACAGGGATATAATCAGGCCTGTTAAATGGGTATAGTCAGGTATGTTAAAGGGGTATAGTCAGTTCTGTTAAAGGGGTATAGTCAGGTCTGTTAATGTGGTATAGGCAGGTCTGTTAAAGGGGTATTGTCAGGTCTGTTACAGAGATATAGTCAGGTATGGTAGAGGGGTATAGTCAGGTTTGTTACAGGGATATAGTCAGGTCTGTTAAAGGGATATAGTCAGGTCTGTTATAGGGATATAGTCAGGTCTGTTATAGGGATATAGTCATGTCTGTTTCATGGATATAGTCAGGTCAATTACAGGGATACAGTCAGGTCTGTTAAAGGGATATAGTCAGGGCTGTTACAGGGATATAGTCAGGGCTGTTACAGGGATATAGTCAGGATTGTTACAGGGATACAGTCAGGATTGTAAAAGGGGTATAGTCAGCTATGTTAGAGGTATATAGTTATGTCTGTTACAGGGATATAGTCAGGTCAATTACAGATATATAGTCAGGTCTGTTAAAGGGATATAGTCAGGTCTGTTACAGGGATATAGTCAGGTCAATTACAGGTATATAGTCAGGTCTGTTAAATGGACATAGTCAGGTCTGTTACAAAGATGTATTCAGGTCTGTTACAGGGATATAGTCAGGTATGTTAAAGGGATATATTCAGGGCTGTTACAGGGATATAGTCAGGGCTGTTACAGGGATATATTCAGGGCTGTTACAGGGATATAGTCAGGGCTGTTACAGGGATATAGTAAGGTCCATTACAGGGATATAGTCATGTCTGTTAAAGGGGTATAGTCATGTATGTTACAGAGATATAGTCAGGTCCGTTACAGAGATATAATCAGCTCCATTACAGGGATATAGTTATGTCCATTACAGGGATATAGTCAGGTCAGTTACAGAGATATAATCCGGTCTGTTAGAGGGTTATAGTCAGGTCCATTACAGGGATATAGTCAGGTATGTTAATGGGGTATAGTCATGTATGTTACAGAGATATAGTCAGGTCCGTTACAGAGATATAGCCATGTCCATTACAGGGATATAATCAGCTCCATTACAGGGATATAGTCAGGTCCATTACAGGGATATAGTCATGTCCATTACAGGGATATAATCAGATCAGTTACAGAGATATAGTCAGGTCCAATACAGGGATATAGTCATGTCCATTACAGAGATATAATCAGCTCCATTACAGGGATATAGTCAGGTCCATTACAGGGATATAGTCATGTCCATTACAGGGATATAGTCAGGTCCATTACAGGGATATGGTTATGTCCATTACAGGGATATAATCAGGTCTGTTACAGGGATATATCTCCATTTGCTTTGTATTTTCACTATATAACCTTACCAAGCAAAATAGAAAGTTACCAAATCATAATTCTCATACAATTTCCATGGGTGGAAGAACAATGTTAGTGACGTCGTCACTTAATGACGTCGTTTTGTCTGACCTCATTATATTAAGTGTATTATTTAACGTCACTTAAATTCGTGCTACCTGATGAAAAAAACCATTGTAGCTATGTATTTGATAAAAGTTCAATATACTCATGATGAAATATATTGATCAAAAGATTGTAATTAAATTGATAATTTTGTTTTTATTTCCACGAAGCATATTTTTGTTGTGTACGGTCGCGTGTTCTCTTGAAGTCACAAGAATAGGTCGGATTGACTGCGCGAAATTTTGACTTTGGACTGCGATAACACTGTTACAGGTTAAATATCAGAGGAATTAAAATTTTAAACGGAAATATAAGTATTTAACTACCGTCTTTTGGAAGTTCTTCTCCCCTAATTCTCACAGGATTTCAGACAAATTAACCATGAAGCGCGTTATCAAATGTGTCTGCGATTCTGTGATAATTATAGGACAATAATTTTCCCAAGAAGGCAGATAATTGTGTAACTAACTCACATCAGACATGATATGTTACCCACATCAGACATGATATGTTACTCACATCAGACTTGATGTTACATGTGTAATCAACAATGATTTGGGTTACATATGTGTGGTTAAACGACGATGTTGCTTTGATAATACAAACAGCTGACGTGTGGTAAGTAGCTACCATCATCATACAATTATATCCTTACCTTTTCTCGCGGTTGCCACACCTCCGACATGTCGACATTCATGCCTGTACTTTTAGAATTTGACCGCACCGCCCTCCCAGATGCGGCCATATCTCTGGGGAACGTTTCCAGTGTTGTTAGTTTCTTCTGCTATCAAGATTAACATGTGACCGATATCCGTGACGTTCTACACACAATCAAGTGTCAAGAATGATGATTTGTTCAACTAGAATAAATCCCTCGACATTAACCTTGTCACAAGTCATATCAAAATGTTTTATCTTCCACATATGAAAATATGTCTGTCTTTCCCTCCGAGTTACCTTAAATTCACAATAGGGCCATTCAAGTTGATTTTGAAGAAGGGCGTGCTCCTTCCGGTCCCTTCCTCTCCCTCTAGCTTTCGCCAGATGTGGACGTCAAGATATCTACTCCCGTTCGTTCGTACTTGGAAAGGTGGTCAGTGATATTTGGCCGGATCGTTAAGGCAGTGGACAAACCCGTGTCACCAGCAGCCGCGGTATCTGCCAATAATTAGCGTGCTCCACCGACACTACGGCACTCCACTAGAATGTTCTGTCCCCCAAACCCACCAATCATTGACAAATTGATTTTCTGAAATAAGAAAAAGACAAATAGGTTGGTAGTGGAGCATGATCGATATGTTTTAACATGTATATTTAAATATGTTATAATACAGAGGAGATAGATACCTGATACTGTGATGACAAATTGAAACCTCGCCTAGGGTGACTCTAATATAGTGTGAGATGGTTGCCCTCGCTTTATGACAGCTCCTAGCTATTTAGCATCACACTGTAGTATACAAACACGTGGACCTATATATATACTCTTTACAACGATCGTCATTTAATGGCGAGAGTTCCGCCATCTCATTTCCATAGCCTGTCAGACGACAGCGACCGTGTTCACTGAATGGTTTGGGGTATCAGCCTTTCACGTGGTTCCTACATGTTGTGTATCTTGCTGTTTGCATCAGCATGAGTTTTTAAAACTAATTTTAATGTCATTGATAGTGGTAACATCAAAGATTCAAAACCTCGTTAAATCAATGTCTTTTCTTCAATGGATTATATATGTTTTGAATATACATTAAATACCCAGTATGATGTAGTTGAGAACGGCTGTCCGCTCTCAGCCAGATTACATGTGGGATTCATTCCGTAAAAACAAATCTTCGATTCCTATATCAAACGAAACTGCCTTATTTGGTTAATCGTTACCCATAGTGAATATCAAAACTCACTGTATACGACGGAATTAACGGGAAACTGTACGGAATTTTAAAGACGGATTCCAGCGTTTGTATTTTTCCATGATTGTCTAAGTAATGGGCTTTGCCTTGATACCTTTGTAAATTAACTTACTGTATGTTATAAAATGGAAAAAAAAAAAAATATTTACGTCTCGCATTGAAATAATTGTCAGGACGGAGAAACGCCATATCTGTAACAGACAATCACGCGACAAACATGCTACCAAAACGTATAATGCATTCTCACCATCCAACCAGCCACACGAACGTTCAAAGTATTACTACGTGTTTTACTATACACGAACACGTGCTTTGTGCAATTCTTGGAGAACTTCCCACCCGCAGGACGCGGTTTTAGTTGAGAAATTGGACATCAAATTGGCATCTGTTCATGTACTCAGTTTTCAGTTTCACCGTTGCGTTTTTGTTTTGACATTTATATTAAACTCTAGTGTAACTAAGTTAACAATTTACATGTCTCCAAGTGTCGTTTTAAATCGCCTGAACAAACTGTATTTCACGTGTTCTATAAAATTGAACCCAGGATCATAACGTATGCACATGTATACTTACAATGGAGAGTTCACGAATTCGTATGCATGTCTTGCACTAGCGCGATGTAACTATTATTTCCTCCAAAAATGGTGAGTTAATGTGCTTTATGTAATACATTCCTCCACCACCCCCCTCTCTCTCTCTCTCTCTCTCTCTCTCTCTCTCTCTCTCTCTCTCTCTCTCTCTCTCTCTCTCTCTCTCTCTCTCTCTCTCTCTCTCTCTTTTTTACTGTTAAGCAACTATTCTTCTATATTTGTATTTGTCTATATATTTTCCATTTCCGTCTCTCTATCTGAATATTTGTATATTTTTGCCTTTCTGTGTGTCGAAGACTCTATCTTCGTCCAATGCAGTCTCTAGCCGTACCTACTTCATCTCCCTGGCTGTGGTGTGTTTCAGGTCTGTTTGCTTAAATGGCAATTTATCAGTATCCACCGGCAGGAAGAATTATCGAAATACACGCCTGTTCGTTGTCATTTTGGAGATTGATTTTGTCGGAAGTCACAACATCTTGGTCCAATCTGTCTGTCTTGGTATCACCTCCTTTGGCTGGACTCGTATGACCGGAGCAAGCAAGGTCTTATAACCTCGCGACAGACAGGGGAACCCAAGCATTAACATTCTATAGGACATATATACCAGTAATTCAGTCAGTGTCCCGACCAAGCTTTATCGGCAGTGCACGTCGATGGCGACGCGTACCGCGCTATTTCATTATTCATGAACTCCACTGTATGCCTTTCATAGTGTTGCAGAATTGTGGGTATAGAAATGATTACAACTGTTTTCGTCAATTATATGTCTGCAGCGGTAAGGCTAGGGGCAATGATGGGGTGGCGATACCATATACCCAAAATGGTAGGGGTAGTAGGATGATGATACACTTGTACCATAAATGCAAGGGGCTGTAGGGTGGCAATAACATAAATAGTAGTGTTGGTTGGGTAAAGATACCATATACAATAAATGGTAGGGATACTAGGGTGACGATACTATAAATGGTAGAGGCAATTATGATATAACAAATTCGAAAAAGTAGGTACATGTGTAGATAAGGCTGGGCTGACAAATGCATCTACGACATCCTAGCATTCGGAGCGCTCTCCTAAACACCATAACATTCGGAGCGCTCTCCAAAACACAAATTTCCAAAACACCATAACATTCGGAGCGCTCTCCCAAAGAACATAACATTCGGAGCGCTCTCCCAAAGAACATAACATTCGGAACGCTCTCCCAAAGAACATAACATTCGGAGCGCTCTCCCAAAGACCATAACATTCGGAGCGCTCTCCCAAAGACAATAACATTCGGAGCGCTCTCCAAAACACAATAACATTCGGAGCGCTCTCCCAAACACCATAACATTCGGAGCGCTCTCCCAAACACCATAACATTCGGAGCGCTCTCCCAAACACCATAACATTCGGAGCGCTCTCCTAAACACCATAACATTCGGAGCGCTCTCCAAAACATAAATGTCTAAAAGAACATAATATTCGGAGCGCGTTCCCCATCAGCAATGTTTTGAGCGTCAGCCTGACAAAGATCGAGGCTGAAATTCAGTTAAATCTGTCTCAGTCTGACGTTTTTGAGTCAACGACTCGTCTTACATATGGTCAAGCAAAATGTATATTATTTACAACATCATTACAATTTTGATGTCAATAGTTAAATAGAAATACAACAGGTTAAGTTAAACTTATAATTGGACACATAAATATGTAATGCACGTTGCTGTAAATAGTTTAGTAGTAATATAATGATGGACAATTATCACAGTTATATTATTTGAGATTGGCATATTGCACTAATGTTCCAGTTTCCTTGTAGCCTGATCAATCATGCAGAGGGCTCTGCTTCCGTGTTGGTCATATCAACTCTTACCACGTCTACAAAGTCATCAGCACGATTGCCTTGGCTCCACACTGATTTACCAATTTTAATTAGCATAGATACTTCTATCACAGCTTTGAATTATTTCATCTAAAATGTAGTATATTTTCTATAGTAAAAAAGTCAATACATATTGCATTACGACACCATAAAATACTGTTTGGCGCATTTCTTAAAAGATAAAAGACTATTTTGTGTTGATAAGCTGGTAGTTCTTGTTTGAATTTCGGATGCAAACTTAAAGTTATTCAAGTAATCTGGGGAATTATAACAGCTGAGATTCGAGTAACTAAAAGAAGTTAAGGAACAACGGGGATAAATTCCCGTTAAAATACTACTGTTACATGTGTCATTATTATCTTAAGATCAATGCCTATTAGTAAGAATCCGATTTCAATGTCGCCGACTAACAGTAGACATCAGGATTGGTCAGTGGAGCCCTATAACACACATCCCAGCACCACGCTCAAATATACAGTCAACAGAACACGAGGATAAAAAGAAACATGTTTGCCTAGGGTCGAACCAGAATTGTTTCATATATATGGACTATGGTCTAAATGATCGTACATTATATTGGGTTGTCAACCTGTGTTCTACATTAGCTTCGGTGGCCGGTAGCAATCTGATAGTAAAAGAAGTACGAGACAAAACTTCATTTCGAAGCGTTACGATATAGTGTGTATGTTTGTGGAAAACCATCATCTGCTGGAACTTCCGGAATCTCCTCGGGAAACATATATGGGCTCCTAATGATATACACTATTATATAAGTACACCGGATGTAGTCACAGATGATGTTGTTATGTATTATATATATATGATATTACGACAGGCTAAAAGTGGACTATGGCCGCCGCTCTAATCGCTATAATCATCGATATTTATGGCAGCGAGCACATCAAAGAAGAAGATAATGCTACTCTAAGGAATGGTGTTGTGTGAGAATACAATTAAAACAGAGTTACGTCGTGGTGTCGTACGCATGTCTCAGATGAGATAACAATGAAATGGATATTTTGAAAAACTCAAAAGAACGCTTTGGGGTACATTGCCATACCTCCCTACATATTTAAGGAACGTTATGTTGTTATAAGAGCTGTCTTTTCTAAGAGGCAACATGACAACGTGTTCTGAACAATACTGGAGCATAATTAGTGAAATACAACAATAAAGCCAGGATGAAATATAACGAGCATGGTGTAAGTAATTTCGGAAATGGTTAAATCTTGGTTACATATTTCTTGAGAAAATGGTCTTACAACAAACATTGGCATAACAGAGGATCGACAAACTGTTAGCAGACTTATCTGCGCTTTCATACAAGACTAAATTGATAGAAGAACTATTAGAGTAGGTTATTATGACATTTCCTGGTCCATTTCACTTGTATTGAAGATGTGTTTTCTTTAAACATTATTTACTGACCATGTCTACAGAATTGACCTTTGAACCCAAGGCCACTCGAGAGTTTTCAGCATCAGTTGTTTTTCTCTTTCTTTACTTGTGAATTAGAATGCTTTAATTTTTGGACACTTTAATGGACATGGTACATGTAATTTTGTTTTTGGGACAGTCGTTTGACATCTCTACTGGACGTGGCATACGGAAATGTTTTTCGTTGAGTCTTGCTGTTGTAGTTCTTTTGTTGCTCGGTCCTGCGGGATACTAATTCGGCTTACGCTTTCTGAATTGGTTTTCGTACCTGTTCAGAGGTAGACTCATACCTTTTAAAGCATCTCTAGCAAACACCTATAAGATGTACGAGCTCACCTCTAAATTGTACTCAATTAATAAGAAGACTAATCAAGGACGAAGTGAATTGCGCTAACCGTGTTGTTCGACGCGTTAATACGGTAGAATTCGATCCTAATGCAATTATTTACGTGAAAACAAACGATCTATATAGAGAAAAGCGATCTGGAGGAGGATGAAATCTTTACAGTGCTTTATCTAAACACAACTATTGCACAAATCTGTGCAAGCCTACACTTTATATCATGGTGGGTTTTGATATAGTACTTTGTATTTCACCTTCTCTCGTCCGGATATCTCTAATAATCTTTGTCACTGAAGCGTTCGATTGATGTCTCTAACAGAATGTGCCAATCATCAAATTGATAAAAAGACATTCCAAACGATACAGATCTCATCGCATGTACCGACAGAATTATCCAACAATTGATTAGCAGTTATACCAACTCGTTCGAGTTATTGTCATACATGACAATTAAACGAAGTATAATCAAAATATGTTTAAAATGAAGTCGCTACGTTTCTTGAGCTCTCTTGTGTCACTTTAACAGAAGACAAAAGAGAAACCAGCCCGACCCTGCAAGGGGGAGGTGCAGGGGGGGGGGGGGGGGGGGGGGCTTACAATTAGTCGTTTTGCAGTGTTATACACTAGGTATGTTATTTCACGGTTTGACCTTGGCAGTATAAAATATGAGCTCGTTCGAGGAACACTCACACGTGACTACATGAATGCAGAAATGGAACGCTACACCTCTCCCCGAATCCATCTTGAGGGGAAAATTTAATTGAACCATAATCGTAATCAATCTATCACTGATATGTTCCGTGTTAGTTACACTAGGAATTGATGTATACATGTATATTATTCCATAGTCCCTATACTAGATACGGTATTTGAACTCATGAAATCAATGCATCATTCAAATAATGTTTATGTTACACGATACCAATTTACCTGTAACCCCATTGTAATGTAGACTCGAGAATACATATTTACCTGTAACCCCATTGTAATGTGGACATGAGAATACCTATTAACCTGTAACCCCATTGTAATGTGGACACGAGAATACCTATTTACCTGTAAGCCCATAGTAGGGTGGACATGAGAATACCGATTTATCTCTAACCCCATTGCAATGTGGACACGAGAACACCAAATTACCTGTAACCCCCATTGCAATGTGGATATGAGAATAACCATTAACCTTTAACCCCATTGCAATGTGGACACGAGAATACCGATTTACCTCTAACCCCATTGTAAGGTGCACACGAGAATACATATTTACCTACGGACCCATGGAAATGTGGACAAGATAATACCAATTTACCTGTAACCCCATTGTAATGTGGACACGATATAATGTCCAATGTCAGTATAACGAGAGATGTTTCAGTAAAGGGCACTATAAGGATTCCCTGTGCTTGTGCCACTCGACGATTAACAACTGACTAAAAAGGTGTCAATGTTTATTCTCGGTTACCATCTACCCCCACATTTACAAAATCATCCTTGATGTATACACTGGCCATTTATAGGCCAAGCAAGCTAATAAAAATCGTCCTCTTTATCAGTAACAGTTATCAAACGGTCTCACACCTAACTCTTGAGATCTGTTCGATCTGTAGAGCGATAACAAACGGATGAATTCCTCCACGTTTGTACTGTGATCGGGAAATAAGTCCTAATTATCGATCCATATCTGCCCTTAGATATGTCGACCCCCGCAAGCAATAATACATACCTCGAGAGGTTCCTGTATCAAACATCCAACATAAACCAACTGTCTAACCATGGAGCCTCTCCATGTCCGCAGTGTTATATATGTATTGGCGCACTAATAAAATACGTATATGTGTAATTTATCTGACACCTGTACCTATATTAGTCGGTCCGTAACAGCTCATAGGTATGTAGTGTGTGTTATCTAAATTGTGTTTGAAGAGCTCATTGCTATCAGAGTTATTTACCAATAGGACATCACTGTCACACGTGTGTAACACAGACCTACTATGATTTTACCACTTGCAGAGACAGACCCAGTTTTCTATTGAACTTTATCCAATCAAATAGTCGTATGCGTCAGCTCCCCATTATCAACTTCCGGTGTGACTTCCGGTGTCGATATGATGTTGAATGTGAGGATCAAAACCATATTGGGTAATTCAGTCCCAGCAGTAAACTCGTGTCATAATTATATGAAATTGGCGTCATCCTCTAGTCATAGTCAAAAATGTTAGAGAGTTGGAAGAAATGAGAAGGAATGTTGGAGAGGTGGAGGAAAGCGAGAAGAAATGTTAGAGAGTTGGAGGAAAGTGAGAAGTCATCTTTAGATACTGAACCATGCCATTGTTATATTATATACCACCGCATTATAGTAGTATTCATACATGTATTGTTACATCACACACACTGGGAGCACATACTATGTCTTTGTTCCTCGGCAAAATGTACTTTATCATAGGACAGCACAAATTTAAAAATCAACATTTTGATTAAATGTACTGGTATGAAATCCTGTTTCGACATAATACTTTTGTTAATGCTGGTTTATCCAATTGAATTGTGTGTTCTGAATCTAAGTTCAGAGTAAATTTGACGTAAATGGAATATCCTTATCGATTGTATGAACAAACATGAAGTCTCATGCATAGTCTTGGCTTAGAACAAAGATAGGCAAAATACACGCAGGTAAAAACTAATTCAGACCAAAACACATGCTCGGATTTCGGATTCCGGATTAATACTTATATTCCACCAACATATTTACGCATTTATTTTCTTCACTTGATTATCATTATTTTTTTTTGTAGTACTCTTTTATTGAAAGAGTTGTTGACTTATTTATTTATTATTACTTTATTTGTATATTTACTGGTCCAAACAATTATGTGGAGAGAGACAGAGAGACAGACAGAGGGAGAGAGAGAGACAGAGACAGAGACAGAGAGACAGAGAGACAGAGACAGAGAATTACCGAAATGATTACTTTATGAATTATATTTCAAGACATAATATGCAAGTAGAATGAATGTGAAAAAAGTAGAATGAATGACGTGTGCAAGTCCTCCTGTGAGAGGACATATTTTTAATATCAACATGTTTTGCCTGAATAAAAAGAATTTACTCAAAAAAACAACAACATAAAAAGATAGGCAAAATCTCCCTTTTGATAACAATGTTATGATGTCATGACAATGGTGATTTAACGTCATGTGAATAAGTCAATATCGTCACGTCAACAATGACTGAGGTACAGCAGTCGATATTTTATACAGAAAAAACCAGCGTTTCACTCTATTAGAGGTGATACTAAACTATGTAATAGTATTGAATAATTATAGTAATATTAGACTTGTGTAGGAGCCGGAAAGCACAACGACTCAGTTGTAACATGTCGACGGGTAGATATCTTACTTTTACGCAAGTCTCGATCTCAATAGAGTAGCTAAAATTAGAGGTAGAAAACTTAATCTAACGTAATACTAAGACTGTTATGTCGAATAAGTTAGTCCGATATCAACAAATGTAAGCCATAAGATAATATAATGGACATGCCTTAAACTTAATGACGTCATCATGATGCTTATTCAGATATTTCAAATACATCTTCAAACTTATTTCATAAATAGTCATCGAAAGTTGTTACCTTAAAAACAAGGTACATATCGTGACCAGAACAGGAAGTGAAGAAGGGTTGCTGGTTGCAGCCATGTGATTTTGTTAAGGATGCGGACACATAAGGTTGCTATGGGAATGCTGTCCATGTCGACGCCTTTTAATGAAGCTCTGTTCTAAATATAATCAATGTCATTGTTATTCCAGACCGTACTGTCCAATAACAACAATACATGAACTTTATATCTCAATTATTCTTGAGTTTGTAGGCGTACTGCAGTTACAATGTATGTCGTTACACTGAACAGTTTATTCTCGTGTTCCTCGAACACAATAAGTGTCATATATCAAATGGTGTCAAGTGAGAAAACCAGCTCAACGACAAGGAGTATGTTGATTATAGAAATGGTGACTAAGGGTCGTTAAAAAGCGTAATTGTACATCATTTTATCAAACGCATACGGCTCGTCACATGTCGTTAGACGATCCTCCAATGGTGTCGGACTATGTTTTCATTACAAACAGCGGCGTATCACGGCTATCTATCTGTTTGTGGAAGACAAATACAGTGATTTCCAGTTCATATGATCCCTACAGTTAACAGAGATATAATTTAGTACGATGAAAAGTGCTAGTCCATATTCCGCCATTATGTCGTAATCAATATTAAACTGCCTTTTGACGAGAATTACATGAAAACTAAGTAGAATGTTACACAGAGGGACTATTAACGACTACCCCGGGGCAGACATGTGACGCGCGCCTAACTGATAGGTAGGCCTAGGACATGCATACACAACCTATATTGATTTTATGCAACAATTTCACCACAAATCCTGCCTTTTTCTCTTGTGTTAAAACCATTTCCATGCTTCGCTACAATTTTGTCAAAGCATTGTATAATACAGAATCGAAAACATAATCGAGCCAGACAATTCATATTTGGTGAACATCCTTCATAGAAATGGACGTCATGTTACCAAGAGTTGGTTTGTATGAAGTCTGTATAAATGATGTAAGAAACTTACCACGGTCTTAGCTGTGTACCCTCTACTCAATCAATGCCGGTGGCGGGATGTACTGACAGACGACATCTCCCGAACATTTCCCGCCACTTCGGCTCGCACCACCTCCCATTGATTTAAAGCGTTCAATAGTGTGCTTGCATTTGAGTCCTGATTGTACACCGCAATCCTGTCTAGATCAGAACCTAATACGCAACATACATCACAGGGTCACTGGACCAGTCAGACAAATGTCACCCGTTCTTACAGTCCGACGAGGTTAAAACGTCCTGCTCGCAACCGTAGCCATGCAAAATGGCACGTGCGACCTTGACAAAACACGTCTGGAGCGTGCTTGCACTACACGAGCAAGGGACTACGATCCCTTAATCCACAGGAGGCAGCAGTACTTTCTCAGACAACTTTTCTAAAGACATAAACCTCACACTACGATAGTGATATTTACGTTTGTAGCTCCACATTGCTTCACGTTTACTGAAATATTAACTTTACATGTCTTTATATAAACATCACTACTCACCACTGTCACCTCCCCACCCCCCACGATCATATAAGTCGATCAGTGTGACAGGTGCGTGGATGAAATCTGGCCATCAATCTTTGCATGTCTTTTTCTTAAACAAATGGTCCGCATGTCAAGTGTAGTCACTGACATATAACGACTCCAAGCAATGCTATTAGCAACTCAAAACCTCTCAAGAAATTTCTACCAAATGAAATATTTATAATTAACATAATAAATTATATATGTCTCGTGCCGATGCTACGGTGCTACTATTCTGTAACAGTATCACAACCGAAAAGTTGATAAATAGAGCAAGAGTCAACAGGATAGAGACATCAGATAGGTTTGATAAATAGAGCATGAGTCAACAGAATAGAGAGATCAGATTGGTTTGATAAATAGAGCACGTGTCAACAGGATAGAGACATCAGATAGGTTTGATCAATGGAGCAAGAGTCAACAGAATAGAGAGATCAGATAGGTTTGATAAATAGAGCATGAGTCAACAGGATAGAGACATCAGATAGGTTTGATAAATAGAGCATGAGTCAACAGAATAGAGAGATCAGATTGGTTTGATAAATAGAGCACGTGTCAACAGGATAGAGACATCAGATAGGTTTGATAAATAGAACACGAGTCAACAGGATAGATATATCAGATAGGTTTGATAAATAGAACACGAGTCAACAGGATAGATATATCAGATAGGTTTGATAAATAGAGCACGAGACAACAGGATAGAGACATCAGATAGGTTTGATAAATAGAACACGAGTCAACAGGATAGATATATCAGATAGGTTTGATAAATAGAGCACGTGTCAACAGGATAGAGACATCAGATAGGTTTGATAAATAGAGCACGGGACAACAGGATAGAGACATCAGATAGGTTTGATCAATAGAGCATGAGTCAACATGATAGAGACATCAGATTGGTTTGATAAATAGAGCAAAAGTCAACAGGATAGAGACATCAGATAGGTTTGATAAATAATGCATGTGTCAACAGGATAGAGACATCAAATAGGTTTGATAAATAGAGCAAGAGTCAACAGGATAGAGACATCAGATAGGTTTGATAAATAAAGCATGTGTCAACAGGATAGAGACATCAAATAGGTTTGTTAAATACAGCAAGAGTCAACAGGATAGAGACATCAGATAGGTTTGATAAATAGAGCAAGAGTCAACAGGATAGAGACATCAGATAGGTTTGATAAATAGAGCATGAGTCAACAGGATAGAGACATCAGATAGGTTTGATAAATAGAGCACGTGTCAACAGGATAGAGACATCAGATAGGTTTGATAAATAGAGCACGTGTCAACAGGATAGAGACATCAGATAGGTTTGATAAATAGAGCGAATGGGGCAACAGGATAGAGACATCAGATTGGTTTGATCAATAGAACACAGGACAACAGGATAGAGACATCAGATAGGTTTGATCAATAGAGAACGGAACATCAGGATAGAGACATCAGATAGGTTTGATAAATAGAACACGGAACAACAGGATAGAGACATCAGATAGGTTTGATCAATAGAGCATGAGTCAACAGGATAGAGACATCAGATAGGTTTGATAAATAGAGCACGTGTCAACAGGATAGAGACATCAGATAGGTTTGATAAATAGAGCACGGTACAACATTAGGAATCAGACGGAAGGAAGATGATCCTTAATTAGTAGACATTGTTTTACAGTTAAGGTTTCGGATAGACGGAAGGTTATTGGTACTACATCTGAAGTATCTGATGGAGGGAAGATAATGTTTTATTGGTATTACATCTGAAGTATCTGATGGAAGTAAGATAATCTTGTATCGGTATTACATCTGAAGTATTTGATGGAGGGATGATGATCTTTTATTGGTATTACATCTGAAGTATCTGATGGAGGGATGATGATCTTTTATCGGTACTACATCTGAAATATCTGATGGAGGGATGATGATCTTTTATCGGTACTACAACTGAAGTATCTGATGGAGGGAAGATGATCTTTTATCGGTGCTACAACTGAAGTATCTGATGGAGGGATGATGATCTCTTATTGGTATTACATCTGAAGTATCTGATGGAGGGATGATGATCTCTTATTGGTATTACATCTGAAGTATCTGATGGAGGGATGATGATCTTTTATTGGTATTACATCTGAAGTATCTGATGGAGGGATGACGATCTTTTATCGGTGCTACAACTGAAGTATCTGATGGAGGGAAATTGATCTTTTATCGGTACTACATCTGAAGTATCTGATGGAGGGATGATGATCTTTTATTGGTATTACATCTGAAGTATCTGATGGAAGTAAGATAATCTTTTATTGGTACTACATCTGAAGTATCTGATGGAGGGATGATGATCTTTTATTGGTATTACATCTGAAGTATCTGATGGAGGGATGATAATCTTTTATCGGTATTACATCTGAAGTATCTGATAGAGGGAAGATACTAATATTTTATCAGTATTACCATTGTGTACCAGATGGAGTTAATATCTCTTTATCAAGAGAAAGGATAAATCCTTCATCCAGAGAAAGACAGATACAATCTTCATCCAGAGAGAAAGAATAGAACGTTCGTCTAGAGTTGGAGGATAGAACCTTCATCCAGAAAAAGAAGGATAGAACATTTGTCTAGTAGCAGATTCTTCTACAGTAACGAATATATTCTAAGATTCGAAACTGTTGCCTACATCTCCAAATTAACTTATATGTTAACAAAGCAGACTGGGTTGATAGGTGTTCAATGTGACTAGTGCTTATCGACAACACGAGCGTTTATCTGTCATTCAAGTTGCAGGCATTAAGAAGCATGTGCTCCTTTTGACTGTTTTTCTATTTATAGAATCCTGGTAATAGCGACAGCATTGCCAGAGGATATGATAAACAATATGCTAACTAGCTTTTTATAAGCGCTATATCAACAAGGTAATGTTGTTTTTTTAGTACTGATGAAAGCATTTGTTTACAAAGGTGCATGTTCATGGTGTATCCAAACCAGGATTTGACCTGTCATTATTATCCAGGATTTAATCACAGCGCTTCGTACCTTTTGTATATGATATTGCATTCGGTAAATATCTTGTTAAGTGTTGTACCTGGTGGGTGGTATACGGTTAACTGTTGTACCTAGTGGGTGGTATAGTGTTAACTGTTGTATCCGTGGATGGTATAGTGTAAACTGTTGTCCCCGGTGGGTGGTATAGTGTAAACTGTTGTCCCCGGTGGGTGGTACAGTGTTAACTGTTGTATCTGGTGGGTGGTATGGTGTTAACTGTTATTTCCGGTGGGTGGTATATGGTACTAACTGTTACACGTGATTGGTGGTATGGTACTAACTGTTACACGTGGTTGGTGGTATGGTGTTAACTGTTACACGTGGTTGGTGGTATGGTACTAACTGTTACACGTGGTTGGTGGTATGGTGTTAACTGTTACACGTGGTTGGTGGTATGGTACTAACTGTAACACGTGCTTGGTGGTATGGTACTAACTGTTACACGTGCTTGGTGGTATGGTGTTAACTGTTACACGTGGTTGGTGGTATGGTACTAACTGTAACACGTGGTTGGTGGTATGGTGTTAAATGTTACACGTGGTTGGTGGTATGGTACTAACTGTTACACGTGGTTGGTGGTATGGTGTTAACTGTTACACGTGGTTGGTGGTATGGTACTAACTGTTACACGTGGTTGGTGGTATGGTGTTAACTGTTACACGTGGTTGGTGGTATGGTGTTAATTGTTACACGTGGTTGGTGGTATGGTGTTAACTGTTACACGTGGTTGGTGGTATGGTGTTAATTGTTACACGTGGTTGGTGGTATGGTACTAACTGTAACACCTGGTTGGTGGTATGGTACTAACTGTTACACGTGGTTGGTGGTATGGTGTTAACTGTTACACGTGGTTGGTGGTATGGTGTTAACTGTTACACGTGGTTGGTGGTATGGTGTTAACTGTTACACGTGGTTGGTGGTATGGTGTTAATTGTTACACGTGGTTGGTGGTATGGTACTAACTGTAACACCTGGTTGGTGGTATGGTACTAACTGTTACACGTGGTTGGTGGTATGGTACTAACTGTTACACGTGGTTGGTGGTATGGTGTTAACTGTTACACGTGGTTGGTGGTATGGTGTTAACTGTTACACGTGGTTGGTGGTATGGTACTAACTGTTTCACGTGGTTGGTGGTATAGTACTAACTGTTACACGTGGTTGGTGGTATGGTGTTAACTGTTACACGTGGTTGGTGGTATGGTACTAACTGTTACACGTGGTTGGTGGTATGGTGTTAACTGTTACACGTGGTTGGTGGTATGGTGTTAATTGTTACACGTGGTTGGTGGTATGGTGTTAACTGTTACACGTGGTTGGTGGTATGGTGTTAATTGTTACACGTGGTTGGTGGTATGGTACTAACTGTAACACCTGGTTGGTGGTATGGTACTAACTGTTACACGTGGTTGGTGGTATGGTGTTAACTGTTACACGTGGTTGGTGGTATGGTGTTAACTGTTACACGTGGTTGGTGGTATGGTACTAACTGTTTCACGTGGTTGGTGGTATAGTACTAACTGTTACACGTGGTTGGTGGTATGGTGTTAACTGTTACACGTGGTTGGTGGTATGGTACTAACTGTTACACGTGGTTGGTGGTATGGTGTAAGCTGTTGTATCAGCTTGATCGTATGGTATAAATCTTTGTACCTAAACTTCGACAGTTGTTTATATTGCACGTTAAATTCTTCTGAAAGTTGCTTTCAACGCTTTAATACTTGAAACCAGTATCAATATATCCAAACGCTTTAGACCTATAAAACGGAACCGGTCGATAGTTTACATGCATTTGTTGCCTTTGTTTAATAATTCACAAGGCACAGAACCAATATTTTACTCTGCAGGTGAAACGTTTGTGTTCATTCACAAAAGGACAGGTCAAAATGCGATTCATTTTCTCCAATAGGTAATGACACCTTAGAAATATTGATGACAACTGAAATTATACGCTCTTTTCAGATCAATCGATTTTCCACG
Organism: Pecten maximus; assembly: GCF_902652985.1. Lineage (NCBI taxonomy): Eukaryota > Metazoa > Mollusca > Bivalvia > Pectinida > Pectinidae > Pecten > Pecten maximus. The sequence continues at coordinate 15,568,913 of NC_047018.1, read as the reverse complement.
CATCGAACTAGTTTGCACTTGTTATTTAATCAATTGTTGAGCGGTTTTTGTATCTCCGGCATGCATACTGGAGCACTTCACTGCAACATAAACCGCAATCTCCAGCTCGTATTGGCGAACACTGCAATAATCGAATCACAATAAGACCATTATTAATCAATGCAGCTCGAGAAACCGATCAATGCCAACTGAACATTACATGCAAAAGTTAAAAATAAGATGTTGTAGAGTTTTAATTGAAGACGAGCAGTTCTCCAAGGACTTGGAACTACTTGGGCTTTAGCAAAATGGTTTAAGCGGTATTACGATGTACAAATACATCCAGCATACAGACGAGCGCACGCGTCATTAGTGTTTTATTGTGTGGCTGCGTAGTTATGGCAAAGAAAATCTATAAGAAAATAACGACATGTAACCAGTGTATAACGGAATACTACCGGTCTCTCCATCACACACTCTCATTGGTATTCATAACTCTATCAACCTGTCCGGCTACGGATATTCATCAAGTCCGGGGATATCGTCACGGAGTATCCAATCTGTTAAATATTTACGTATTCATTCTCGGGACGACGTACAGCGACACAGACTGATAAATCTAAGACAAAGATGATTAACTCATATAATGGTTATGCTACTTGCCTTTATTCCATTTCACATAATATGTTGAGGTTATCCATGGGCGCAATCATTTACATGTAGCTAGCAACCTTGTGGTATCTGGTAAGCTGAGTATCTTACTCACATGAACCAATCAAGAAGTCGCGATTGCCTTTCGAACACGGGTGTCATTCTTTCATGTCGCTTTTAAAATATGACCTTTGATTGACCATTAAAACCGAATCAAATATAGACATACATGTTATTATATTACGGCATCGATATGAACTTAATCTATTGACGAATTCAAGGCCTACCAACAACGGTGTCACGAACGCAAGTACAGCCAAAGACCAATTGAGATTAGAGACCATTAAACCTGTCTTTGGGGACAGTTTCATCAGTATTTCTTAACTTAAGAAAATGCCTCAACTTAAAATTTCTTTAGGAAAGAATTACAGATTTGAAGGGAGGTTCCTTGAATAATATTTGTCCTTAAATCCTGTAATGGTTTCCTATGGACCATTTTAATGTAAGGAAGATCGATGAAACTTGAGCCTTTGATAATCACTGGAAACTTGATATCTATTAAGGATGTCTTACTCATATAACCACAATTAATATATCCAATGGGTTGGGCTACTGACGATTAATTTGTGTGACTTAGTGAATGTATCGATGCGACCATTTTAAGTTGATTTTTATATTACATGTATGTTTCTGTCAGTGGACAGCCTCCATCTATATAGATCAACAACATCTTTTCTTTCTACCATCGCTCTGTCTTATTTATTTGATTGTTTGACGAGTCCAAGCGAGTCAGAGAGTGGCTCAATAAGGGGATCTTCTGTAACTTCTCTTTCTTCTCCTTTTTTTCTGATGTAAGATCATTGAACTTTCAGTGTTTCTTCTTGGTATTAGTTGTAATGTTTGTCACAGATGCGTTATCCATGTATGCTATTAAGTCGATTTGGCAAAAAAAGGGTATTTTATGTTATGTCTGTACAACTGAACAGAATTTTTTGAGCACAAAGAAAAGAAAAGAACAAATATATATATATCCAAAGGGTTGACTGTTTTGAACCGAAATTACACAAAGAATCTTGTATCTTCTCCAAAAACAGATTATTTTTGTTTTAAGCGCAATGATACTAGTAACACAATCGTCTTCCACTTGACCGTCCACGTGTTTTTTCTCTAGGATTAAGACCCCATAGATACACCCGGACAATAAAAGTAACTAGCAACTAGTTGTAAAATAGTATCAATATATTTTTGTATACAAGCGATCACTATCTATTCCCAAACGCCTTACCATTTGTTTTCACTTATCGGAGATATACAGTATCATGGCGGTATTGTGTGATTAAATAGAAATGAGCCGTACTTCCAATGTAGACGAAATCCAGTGAAAAGGATAAGGGCAATATTAGCTGTATACATTTTGTATCGTTACATACCGAATTTTTTTTTTTTTTTTTTTTTATAATTAGATGTTGCTGTAGATCTGTTTCGCATGATTGACGTCGAAAAGATCAACCGTATACAATGTCGGAGATTATATATACTCTAAGGTTACAGCTTATTCCAGTTTACCAATAAATCGTTACCTCGGGAATGAATGATAGAGAAATGGCATTTAAGGTCTGTTACAGAAATTTTATCGGGACATGGAACAAAATATCAACCAAATCATTACAACTTCTTCAATTTTTTCAATTTCAATTAATACATTTTTAATAGATAAAACAGTTTATTGAAACAACAAAGAATATTGACATAATAACAAAATCGTTATTCTAATTCAAAATTTATGAAAGGTGGTCAACATATGAAAAATAAATCTAGATTTGCATTGAGATCATTGAAAAGGAATAAGAAAATAGGCAAAGGTTTTCATCGACGACACCCGTCATACACATATAGGCCGAATCCGAATCTGAAAATGAGCGCCCCAGTGATGGCAATGGAACCACAGGGCGTTTGAACATAGAGCACGATCATGGTATTCTCTAGTGTGTAATGATATTATCTAGTTTGTAGTGATATTATCTAGTGTGTAATGATTTATCTAGTTTGTAATGATATAATCTAGTTTGTAATGATATTATCTAGTGTGTAATATTATCTAGTTTGTAGTGATATTATCTAGTGTGTAATATTATCTAGTTTGTAATGATATTCTCTAGTTTGTAATGATATTATCTAGTTTGTAGTGATATTATCTAGTTTGTAATGATATTATCTAGTTTGTAATGATATTCTCTAGTTTGTAGTGATATTATCTAGTTTGTAATGATATTATCTAGTTTGTAATGATATTATCTATTTTGTAGTGATATTATCTAGTTTGTAATGATATTATCTATTTTGTAGTGATATTATCTAGTTTGTAATGATATTATCTAGTTTGTAATGATATTATCTAGTTTGAAATGAAATCATCTATTTTGTAGTGATATTATCTAGTTTGTAATGATATTCTCTAGTTTGTAATGATATTATCTAGTTTGTAGTGATATTATCTAGTTTGAAATGATATTATCTATTTTGTAGTGATATTATCTAGTTTGTAATGATATTATCTAGTTTGTAGTGATATTATCTAGTTTGTAATGATATTATCTAGTTTGTAATGATATTCTCTAGTTTGTAGTGATATTATCTAGTTTGTAATGATATTATCTAGTTTGTAGTGATATTATCTAGTTTGTAATGATATTATCTATTTTGTAATGATATTATCTAGTTTGTAATGATATTATCTAGTTTGTAATGATATTATCTAGTTTGTAATGATATCATCTGTTTTGTAGTGATATTATCTAGTTTGTAATGATATTCTCTAGTTTGTAATGATATTATCTAGTTTGTAGTGATATTATCTAGTTTGAAATGATATTATCTATTTTGTAGTGATATTATCTAGTTTGTAATGATATTATCTAGTTTGTAATGATATTATCTATTTTGTAGTGATATTATCTAGTTTGTAATGATATTATCTAGTTTGAAATGATATCATCTATTTTGTAGTGATATTATCTAGTTTGTAATGATATTATCTAGTTTGTAATGATATTATCTATTTTGTAGTGATATTATCTAGTTTGTAATGATATTATCTAGTTTTTAATGATATTATCTATTTTGTAATGATATTATCTAGTTTGTAATGATATTATCTATTTTGTATTGATATTATCTAGTTTGTAATGATATTCTATAGTTTGTAATGATATTATCTAGTGTGTAATGATATTCTCTAGTTTGTAATAATATTATCTAGTGTGTAATGATATTCTCAAGTGTGTAATGATATTATCTAGTTTGTAATTATATTATCTAGTTTTTAATGATATTATCTAGTTTTTAATGATATTATCTAGTTTGTAATGATATCATCTAGTTTGTAATGATATCATCTAGTTTGTAATGATATTATCTAGTTGGTAATTATATTATCTAGTGTGTAATGATATTCTCGAGTTTGTAATGATATTCTCAAGTGTGTAATGATATTCTCTAGTTTGTAATGATATTCTCAAGTGTGTAATGATATTATCTAGTTTTTAATGATATTATCTAGTGTGTAATGACATTATCTAGTTTGTAATGACATTATCTAGTTTGTAATGATATTATCTAGTTTGTAGTGATATTATCTAGTGTGTAATGACATTATCTAGTTTGTAGTGATATTATCTAGTTTGTAGTGATATTATCTAGTGTGTAATGATATTATCTAGTGTGTAATGACATTATCTAGTTTGTAATGATATTCTCTAGTTTGTAATGATATTATCTAGTTTGTAATGATATTATCTAGTTTGTAATGATATTATCTAGTTTGTAATAAAGACAATAGGTATATTGAAAGATAGTCTTGAATGCTCACCGATACTACTGCGACAGAGCAATGAAAGTAGGTCGACATTCCATAATATCTTATCTAACTTATTGATTTTGCCAGACGAAGTCGATTTACTGCGCATTTCATTAAAAAATTCTGATACATTTTTACACCAATACATCAGCTCGCCTGTCTAATTATTGATCGAAACACATGCTGCCATGGTTCAGACAGATCAGGCGTGAACAGGCTGATAAAGGTGATGATCTGATGTAGATAACCATACAAACGTTCACACCTCAATGTTCGTTGTAACGTGTATGTCGTTTGAACAAATAGATTCCAAAAAACATTGAAGTAATGTCCAAATATAAAATTTATTAAAAAGTAAGTTAGGTCGGCTAGCGATTCTGGAGTATCCATAATCTAACCGTCCTATCCGAGTTCTTGCTCTTTACAAAACATGTAATACTAGTATAGTTATGTAGTAAATTGACAGATGTGCCTCTCTATATATATTTATTTTGACTGGTGAGTGACCGAACAGGCCAGGCAATCAGTCTGTCATTTTTCAGAGACATGAGTGTCATACCCGATGATACAAGTTAATGTCGTTATGTAATATACTATACACAGAAGGTATAATGTATAAGATGGACACAAATAACACATGAGTTAATCTGAGATCAAGGAATGAAATGAATTACATATAACTACATCAAAAGGGTGGAGGTTTTCTTAAATTGTCCACCCTTAATTAAATATTATGAAATTAAATGACGAAGTATGTTTGCCGGTAGGAATCAAAAGTAATAAACGAGATGACATGTTGAATTATTGTTCATCAGTAGCACAATGATAATAAAAGTCTGTATGATATAATCCTCGGATCTAGATAGATATGGACAGTGTCGAGTGTAACAGGGACACTCACGAGTTAATGTAGGTCTTGTTCTGTTCCAGGTACTCCGATATCGCTTCGTAGCAAAATAGGTATTGCTTCTGAAATATGGAATAGAAAATAAAAACAGTATGGAAGCTAAAACATCGTGGAAACTGCTTGACACACAAATGCATCAAACAAAATTATGATATACAGCAGTAGTGTAGTGTAGTGTAGTGTAGTGTAGTGCAGTGTAGTGTAGATATATATCTAGTTGATACGTCATGACCAACAAATGACACCCATAGTATAAAACATATATCTAGTTAACATCATCAAATGAAAATAAAACTCATCCTTAAAGGATCGCATATAAGCCCAAAACATTACATACAGTATACAGAGACAAAGTACGATGGAAAGATTCCCGGCATGTAATTAATCATTGATTCACTTTCAGTTAAAAGATAGGTCAAACTTTTGGAGCGTAGTGATAGCTTAAAGTATTAACTTTAGGTATTGTATGAAGTAATACCAAATATATTTCACAATTTGGGCTATCATAATGTTAGACAAACGCGTGAAATATATTTTAATTTTTGTTGGATATTCTGTTAATTACATTTTATAGTAAAATCTACCGGGCAGCTTTAAAGTTCTCCTGTTGTCAAGTGATATTTTTTCACTAGTGGAAATTAGAGCTATGTAATAATAGAGGAATGCTTATTTTAGATGAGATTCATTGAACGATGGGGTTATTAGAGCTGTATAACATTAGAGGAATGCTCACTTTCACTAGTGAAAGCTATCAGAAAAAAGTAATAATTTCACTAGTATGCAGTTGTTTCATGCCTTATCAGTCAACAGTCAAAACGCTTCCTCGAGGTGTTGGGAGCAACCATATGAACTGCTTCCCGAGGCCGCAAGGTAACAGTTCATCGGATTGGTCCCAACACCTCGGGGAAGAGTTTTGACTGTTGATTGATAATACATGAAACAACTGTTTTGTACCTGAAAAATCCACAACACTTCACTCATATGCTATTTCATTAGGCTGAGGAAGGCGTAAAATGTCTTCAGTAATCTCTTACTCCAACGTTGACGTTCCTTTGGCCTCTCAATACGCTGTTAGAATTCATGCAAACCCTTTTATGACATTTTACATGTATGTGGTAGCCGAATCCCTGTTTTCAATAAGATACAAGCAAACTGATTGGATATTTGCTATAGATACTTTTTACAAATCACGATCAGAAAGACGCTTCATCGTAATCATTTTGGTGTTTAAAGCATTAAAACATTGGCACGGCTTTAAAACGAATGTATCACTAACAGAATTGAAACAACCATTTCATTCCTGACATAAATCACAGTAGTCCTAGCTTTAGTGCGTGTACAAGTTAATACCATAATGACATTCCCTTCTGATTTCGTTCGTTTATTTACACTACCCTATTATAAATACTGTTATAATAAAATATCTATAGATGCGGTCTGACCATTGTCGTTCTTGCTATCAGTACCCACACGGGTATCTACTGTATAATCAGTTACATAGACGAATGCTTGGTTGGAAACTGATGCGATACATGTAGCACAATGGGGAACAGTAGCGACACACTTGCCACGTGTGTTTGGACACCGCTGTGATATCACAATGGTAAACAGTGGCGGTGAACAGTAAATGAGATGTTTTTAAAGATGAATCCAATTTACTGATTGCGAAAAATAGCAGGAGACAATTTATTATCCAACTATGTCATATTGACCGATATATCAATGAGAGTAAGGCTTTGAAACAAACTATCGTCAAAATGTAGAATCGGCAATTACATTACTAGGAGGACAATGAGTTTCGTATTAGTTCAATATTTTTGATGTAGGAAATAAAATGCACATATAAAATTATTAGAACTTGATATTATTTCTCTGAAAAACGATGATTCTAGAATATTTTATACATATATATCATTTATTTAAAAAGAGGATATCAATCTGGTATATCAATATATACATATACTGTCTCATTTAACAGAAAAGCTGGATTTTAATCTACTTTTTTCATTATATGTGATATATTAATTTCTGAAAGTGGAGATTGTAATATCGTTTATCAATTATACATCCCTTCTCGTTAGGCATTGCCTTGTGTTGCTATGTTACTGAATCTTGATTTTATAAAACATAATGTCGCTATATACATTTTGTAAGTAGCCTCGGAATAACCTTGTTTAGTCAGTATTATTTGATTAAGCTCGGTAGGTAATATCTTGTGTAGCTTGTGCTGTGCAACGTGAACTAATTTATTAATTAAATAATACTCTAAAACGAGCGCTTTCACCAATTCTGATTGGCTGAAAGTAGTTCACATGACTAAACGTTATAAACAATATCGACTTTTGTGCTAGAAAGTTTATCAAAAAAGCTATTTAATTGGTGGTTCCAAAGATAAATTAAATGGTGTGAATTACTTCCCCTTGGCATTGTCCGACATTGTCTAATGTCTTGCGCATAAAAGACAACTTCAGACAAGCAATGTCCCGGAAACTTTTGGAACGATTATATTATCTATACATTAATATATTAAATGTACTGATGTAATGATGAAACGTTATACTATTTGGAGTTTGTAGTGTTTAAAGGGTTTATTGATTCGTTTGAAGTCTCTTTTAGTGGTTATATTTCACGTTGAAGTCTCTTTTAGTGGTTATATTTCACGTTGAAGTCTCTTTTAGTGGTTATATTTCACGTTGAAGTCTCTTTCAGTGAACATTTGCTTGCATTCACTAAAATCTGTATAACCAATTTTCTGATAAAACTGTAAAAGCCTTTTGATTTCGACCATAGTTCGGCCTTATCAAAAGGTTATAAATGTATAATACCAACCAGTGGCGTAGGAAGTCGTCAAAAAGTGGGGGGGGGCAAAATTTTTTTTAACCTTAAATTTTACGCACTAAACAAATCGTATGCCATCTCAGGAAAATTAGGCAATAATTATCATTTCAACATCCCATGATTATTTTGATAATTTACATGTATGTAGTACAAAATAAGTTATTTACGCAAATCAGGATATATTATTTATGGCAAAACATGAATCACCAGGCCCGGCCAGGATTTTCGAAAGGGGCGGGTGGTCCAGTAATTTAGTAATAATGCGAGCGTCGTAGACGCGAGCCGATTTTTTTTTTTTTTTTTTTACGAGGGGTCTGAAGGGCCGCCCAGCGGGTCCAGGGCAGCGCCCTGATAGGGGGTTCAAGGGGGTCTAAGCCCTCCGCGGAAAATGAATATAGCACATTTCCAATAATTCGGGATTAGGCGCGGATCAAGGATTTTTCGAAAGGGGGGTCCAGTAATTAAGCGATCATGCGAGCGCCGTAGGCGCGAGCCGATTTTTTTTCCCTTTTTGCGAGAGGTCTAGGGGCCGCCCAGCGGGTCCCAGGGTGGCAAAGCCCCCCTGTGGATCTGCAATCGAAAGGGGGGGGGGGGCAATAATTTAGTGATAAAGCGAGCGCCGTAGGCGCGAGCCGAATTGTTTTTTTGTGTTTCACTCTATTCACGTTAAAACCGCGCATTCTTATTCATGTTGTGTTTCTGTCTTGTTCTCATTATGAACTCAATTAACTTCACAAATTATCATCAACTTATTGAATCTATGTGATGAAGTTAAGCAAAATTTCGCATTAAGATATAAATATTGACTTACCAGGCTATTGCAGACGACCGACACACAGGTCTGAGGATTGATATACTAGTATAAAAGTCGGAATGTTCCGGATGTACAAGATACAGTTTTTATCGTTGCCTTCAAGAAAACATTATCGGTTCGAAAATATACAGATATTTATCGAAATGAATATTTAAATTCGTGTTTGTTCCCCTTTTTTAGATTTTGGATGTCAAAAAGTGGGGGGGCAAAAAGATATGTTTGCCCCCCCCCCCCCCCCCCCCCCCCCCCCCCCACTGAAAAAAGTGGGGGGGCAATTGCCCCCCCCCTGCCCCCCCCGCTTCCTACGCCACTGCCAACAGAGACAACTTCAGACAGGCAATGTATTCGTTGTTTACTGGTATGTAATCTGCATTTTTACAGATTTTTCAACATCACGTGCAAACGTAGTAAATTACCTCGTTAGGCACTATACTGTGTATATATAATACTGTTATATGATTAACCTCGTTAGGAGTTACCATATTTATATATAATAGTGTTACCTAATTAACCTCGTTAGGTGTTACCATGTGTATACATAATACTGTTATATAATTAACCTCGTTAGGTGTTACCATGTGTATATATAATAGTGTTATATGATTAACCTCGTTAGGTGTTACCATGTGTATATATAACAGTGTTATATAATTACCCTCGTTAGGTGTTACCATGTGTATATATAACAGTGTTATATAATTAACCTCGTTAGGTGTTACCATGTGTATATATCATACTGTTATATGATTAACCTCCTTAGGTGTTACCATGTGTATATATAACAGTGTTATATAATTAACCTCGTTAGGTGTTACCATGTGTATATATAACAGTGTTATATAATTAACCTCGTTATATGTTACCTTGTGTATATATAATAGTGTTATATAATTAACCTTGTTATATGTTACCATGTATATATATAATATATTATATAATTAACCTCGTTATATGTTACCATGTGTATATATAATAGTGTTATCTAATTAACCTCGTTATATGTTACCTTGTGTATATATAATAGTGTTATATAATTAACCTCGTTAGGTGTTACCATGTATATATATATAATATGTTATATGATTAACCTCGTTATATGTTACCTTGTGTATATATAATAGTGTTATATAATTAACCTCGTTAGGTGTTACCATGTGTATATACAGTATAATAGTGTTATATGATTAACCTAGTTATATGTTACCCTGTGTATATATAGAGTAGTGTTATATAATTAACCTCGTTAGGTGTTACCATGTATATTTATCATACCTCTACTTTATTTACTCTATATACAAATTAACTGGTTATATATATTACATCCCTCCTTTTTGTTTAACCTCGCTTTGCTGTGCGCTAGTCCTGTGCGTTAGTCTTGAGAACTAGCGCACCACTGAGCTAACACACACCTATTTCAGCCGAGCCAATCAGACGCGAGGTGGGCGGAGCTTGTTTCCGAAGATAACGTTAGCTACAAGCGTAGCAAAGTGGATGGAGCTTGCTACTGAAAGCGCCGCCTACTTGTAGACGACAGGTCAACTGAAATGGCGCTGTCAAGATTTTCGGAGCTAGATAAAAGTGATTTGAAGTCCCTACTTGAAGAAAAAGATTCTAAAAGCACTAGGAAAACAGTGAAGGCCTCTGTGGCAGTGTTGGTGCATTATTAGGAGGCAAGGGACAAAACAATTGAGGAGATTGACAGTTGTCAGTCTGCCGAATGTGATCAGCTGGTAAGAAAATTTTACGCTGAATTTCATGTTGTATATCCTATGCAGCAGCTGATGGCTTACTCAATGAAGAATTAGTTTTGCTATGGGAAATATTTGAAATCATGTTCCCTGCTTTGAATGAAAAAAAAGCATATTATCACTTGGCCCCATTGCCACAGTGTATCAAAATGGTGGTTGGGACAATCACATTGAAGCTTGTTTCACAGCTTATGGTTTAAAAAAGATTCCAGTTTGTATCGGTATAATAAAACGGTTAAAGTATGTGGTTGAGGGATATAGCATGTTTCTGGTGTCCCTTGACACGCTTCGCCTCGGAAAATAGACATGGTCTCGGGTCACCAGAAACTTGCTACATTCCTCAACCACATACTTTAACTGTATAATATATAGTAGTGTTATACAGTGTATAATTAACATCGTTAGGGTTTACCATGTGTATATGTAATAGTGTTATATAACAAACCTCGTAAGGTATTATCTTTTATAGAAATAATAGTTTTTTTGATAATAACCTCGTTTGGTATAATCTGGGGTTGAGCTCGTCGCATCTCTTTGATAGTTGCCTGTATGTCCACCAGTCTGGTGACGTCAGCCGACTGTAGTGTTGAATCCAGAACACAGTATAATCCACTCTTGTCCAGCCCATTCCTTCATTGGATACAGAGTGATTTTGATATTAACATGATACACACACCAACATGCACACGTGTTCAACAAATATTGTTTTTATGCTATAACATTCCGTATGCTCTTAATTTTAAATATACATTTCTTCAGGTTCTACTTAGGTATCTATGGAATACGGTAGTTGGAAAATGATATCGAAATGGAAAAGTCAATACGTGCAAATGCACAAACTGTTGACAACAGTTTCTCTTTGTGAGATTTAATTTAAATTTCCTATTGGAATATGCATGGCCGATAATTCGTTGTTTTGTGGACTAAGTATATATAATGCATCGTATCCACCGCATGCTTGGCTGGCAGTATGGCTTTTAAATATATTTTGGTCGTCTCTGTCTCTGTTTTTCTATTGCCTGACGTCTTTCACGACATACCTATAATTTGCGTGGTGTTGTTTATCGTCTAAGATGATATACTAAATGAATTTTTGTTTTTTAATGTTGAATACCGAGGAGAATCTCCAATATTATATGGCAATAATTTGTTCTGGAAAGGGTAATAATAAATGATATATTTTTATTTTTAGGTTTGGAATACCTACAGCACCACGGATATATTTATTTATGTATGTACCGTATATAATCTATAAAATGAGCTGAACTTCATAATGGATTATATCGTCAGCACCCCTCTCCATCAAAATAATAAAACAATAGCAGCACATCGAGACGTTAACAAAATAAGTCTCCGAAGAAATCAAATATTAGACGACAAGGAAGGCTACGGAAATAACCCACGGTTCATGCTTGTATTTGAAAATTATTGAACATTGCTGATATAGAAACCTTTGTATTGGCATTCTGCCCTCATCAAGAGAGCGATAACTTACATGCAGTGAACGAGGATAGATCCATGTTGGGAGAATTGCCATTGGCGAACCAGGCCGAGTAACCTCAGGAACTCCTGTGTGGATGTGGGGCATACCTCTGATTCAGGGCCACACGTAGGATCGGAACTGCCGCACAATGGTTGGTACCTACACGTTGGTAAAATAACAGTTAATGCCTACGAAGTAAATTGTATTATAATAAAGTAATATGATAATGTAATATTCTATCATATTTTTGATCGTGATATTCTGAGACACATTTGAAATTTTACCGTTCTATCAAATATACACAACAATAGGTTTTTATTCGTGATAAGAGTGATGGTATATCTTTTTTGTTTTGTGATTGATATTGTGATGAATGCAACTTTTTGATATTTGCCAGTTGAACCAAAGTGTGTTGTGTACAATACGAAGCAAAACCAGGTCGGTGGTTTTACTTGCACTGTGTTATATCTTCGCTGGAATCCAATCAAGGTGGTGCATATCAATCAATGTCTTCATAGCTGTATATAATCCGCCGTAGCCACACGGATTGGACGTGTGTTCAGAATACAATATGTACAATTTCCGTATGCGGCGTTATGAAGTGAAGATTTGGGACAATAACGAGAGGAAGATAGATCGTCATAGACAGGTCGGTCGGTTCACCAGATAATGAATGAAATGTGAAATATACGATTGGGGAATTTAACCTTGAACTAAACGTACTTTATTCATTTTGTTGTATAGCTTAATATGAAAGTCGGATAAAATCAAGTATGATCTATCAAGACCATCATATAACACCAACATAATCACGAAACCATAACTCCAACTCAAAAGCGAAAAATTGATGGCAAAAATGAACAAAACAATAGATTTGTATTGAGAACCTTAACAAATTACAAGAGGATTAAGACCAAAGGCCCAAAAGAATACGCGTCTTCTGTTTCATCGACGACACCGCTATATAAGTCTTGGTCAAATCCAGCTCATATTCTCAGAATTAGAAATTTTGTTGGTGACAACGGAACCACTAGGCATTTCAACACGCATCAAGCACGTGTGACGTGATGTACAAGGAATAATGGTCTTCGTTAAGCTGCATCTTCCGTCGGTGGTCACATCTGTTACGGAATTTGCAATCAGCCTTTTATTATCGTATCATCTGGCACATGTAAACATGTAAACAGGCATGATAATAGGTAATATTACTATCTAGAAATTAAAAATCAAAATTGGGAAATTGCAATAGTTATGCTTTTCATGCAGATGAGTTTTAAGCTGCCCTTAATTTGAAAAATCAAACGTATTAATGGGAGAAACGTTTTAACGATAGAATGTTCAAGATTACTATCAATATCTTTGGATTTTTTAAAAATCAAGCTTCTATTATTTCCACTTCTGGAGTAAGCATTACTCTATTGGTACTTCAGCCCTGATTAAATTCTACTTAGAGTGGTAGTTAGAAGTTGGGTAAAAGCTCAGTTGAAAAGCTTACTCGAGCCGTTCCTATAAAGTTTAGGAATCCATTTTAACGCTCCCATTTGACACCTCAAAACACAGTTTATTGAGGATCACATCCATTGCGTCGGGACGGGACGCGACGGGACGGGACGGGACGCGACGCGACGGGACGAGACGGACATGGGTAACACTTTATACCCCCTCCCCAATTGTCCCATGTTGAGGCATAACGAGGAAGACCCGTATCCTTTTTAACATCCAATATTTCAGTTTTTCATTGGACATTATTTAGTCTTCAGGGAAAAAACCCAGATAATTTGTAGGTATGAGTACATGTACCCTGGTTATCAATCAGCACTTTTTCTTTTACAGACGAGATCAAGACAGATACCTTATCTGCAAAACTAACCCAAAATCTGTCACATAAATACTTGTGTGGGGTTTTGACATCGGGATATACATTTTGATCCATATTTTTGTTTTGTATTCATTTTATTCTTCTTATTATTGTTCGAGTTATACATCCTGACAGTGATGAAAATGATCTGGTATTACCTATACTCTGGCATATTCTTCGACGGAATCCATAATTTTTTTTTTTTATGTATCTTGAAATTCATATTCAGAACAGGAACAGAAGGTCACACAAATCCAACTGTTTTCTTGTCATTAAAAAGTTCTGAAGCAATGGATTTTGAATGACGGTAAGAAATGACAGACATATCGAAAATACGGGGGTATTTTATCCTAGACAGACTTATCATGAAGGATACTACTGATGCTAATAATAACTCTTCCCTTGCTGGCAAATTCAACTTTCAAAATCTGTCGATTGTTTGAACTCGGTGGCTATCTCTACGGAAAGGCTTGATTAATATAATTTCAATAATATCAATAATACGCAATATCGAAGGTCAAAAGGTTAACAGTTTTAGTTGTAGCCTATTGTAATGTATGTAACACTGACAAGGGAAGCAAATACAAAATAGTTGGAAAATTATGAAAACATAATACATTCTGCAGAGTTGTCTTTGAATCTTCGAATTTAATAGTGTGACCAGATTGCTTGTTCAAGTGTCTATGTCCAAGTCTACGATAACGTCGTTTCCGAGAAGTGGACAAAAGGATTACATTTGTATGACTGCAAGTTAGAGAGGACAAATTCCCTACCAAACCTTATCGATCATTACACCCCACTGTTGACAGTATCCTAGAGAGGACAAATTCCCTACTGAATCCAAACGGTCATAACAACCCACTGTTGACAGTATCCTAGAGAGGACAAATTCCCTACTGAATCAAAGCGATCATTACACCCCACTGTAGAGAGTATCCTAGAGAGGAAAAAATCCCTACCAAATCCAAACGGTCATAACAACCCACTGTTGACAGTATCCTAGAGAGGACACATTCCCTACCGAATCCAAACGGTCATTACACCCCACTGTTGACAGTATCCTAGAGAGGACACATTCCCTACCGAATCCAAACGGTCATTACACCCCACTGTTGACAGTATCCTAGAGAGGGGTCACGTTTCTATCTGAATTCAAGTGATCGTTAGTTCTCACTGTTGACAACATCCTAGAGAGGACCAGTTCCCTGCAGAGTCCAAGCTATGGTTTTGATGTTCTTTGAGGCGTGTTCCTGCCCGTTTCTCTTATGTATGATAACTGATAGTTCTTGAATTGGATTTGGTATACTTCCTCTGTTTTGTCTTGAATGTCAATATTGTCAGGTGCACTAGTAACTGTCTGAGTGTTGTTAATGGTTTCCTCGGGTTGCTGATTTGGTGCTTTTTCATCACCCTGAGGACGCCTCACACGCTCCTTTCATATAGAGATAGGATTCAATCCTTTGTATTTTCCATTCTCCATGTTAATATCATTTTCACTATATCTATGCTATCTTTTCATCAATTTTAACTACCTTTTTCACTCGGTATTAACCCTTTGTTTGGAGATGAAGTGGAACTGTAGAAGATGATTCATGTAAAAAAAATCATGATAAGGTCTCCATTACACATGCTGAGACTTACGAGAGCCAGATATGTTTACCAAGATACTGTATTGATATACAGAACATAATTATATAGCATTGATTTTGTTATCCACCGACATTACCGATTTTGTTAGCATTAATCAATTCATTCATTTAGTTGTTTCCGTCACCTACATCCTATGCCCGCTTCTCTCATTCCCTCCCCTCAAGTCTACATGTAATCCTCTCATTCTCTTCCCTGCAACATGTGCCATCCTCTCATTTCTACACCTACAGTCTATATGTCCTGATCTCCTTCTTTCCCCTACAACGCGTGTCAATATTCCATTCCCTCCCCTAAAACAAGTGTCATAATTCTATTCCCTCTCCTATAACATGTGGCATTATCTCATTCTCTCCCCTTCAATATGTGTCATTCTTTCTCTCCCTTACAGCTTATTGGTTTTCCTGTCATTCCCTCAATGTACAGCATATGTCATCCTCTCATTTCTTTCCTTACAGCAAATGTCAGCCTCTCATTTCCTTCCTTACAGCAAATGTCATCCTCTCATCCCCTCCCCTACAACATATGTCATCCTTTCATTCCCTTCCTACAGTCTATTTGTCTTCCTATCATTCCTTTCCCTTCAACATAAGTCATCTATTTTCTCTCCTACAGCTTATATGTTTTCCTTTAATTCCCTCAATGAACAGCTTGTGTCATCTTATTATTCCCGCTCTACAGGTGTCCTCATCTCATTCCCTTAACCTACAAAAAGTGACATCATTCCATTCCCTCCCCTACAGCATGTGTCATCATCGCATTCCCTTTACCTACAACAAGAGTCATCATTCCATTCCCTCCCCTACAGCATGTGTCATCATCGCATTCCCTTAACCTACAAAAAGTGACATCATTCCATTCCCTCCCCTACATCTGTTTCATCCTTTTATTCCATCCACTAGTCTATATGGCCTCTCTCTATTCCCTCCCCTACAGCCTATGTGTTTTCTTATCATTCCCTCCCCGATAGTCTACATGTATGTGTCTTTTCATCATTCCCTTCCCTATAGCCTGTGTGTCTTTGTATCCTTCCCTCCCCTATAGCCTATGTGTATTTTCATCATTCCTCCCCGTACAACCTATGTCTTTTTATCATTCCCTCCCCTATAGCCTATGCGTATTTTTATCATTCCCTCCCCTATAGCCTGTGTGTATTTTTATCATTCCCTCCCCTATAGCCTGTGTGTATTTTTATCATTCCCTCCCCTATAGCCTGTGTGTAGTTTCATCATTCCCTCTCCTACAGCATGTGTCATCATCTCATTCCCTTTACCTACAACAAGAGTCATCATTCCATTCCTTCCCCTACAGCATGTGTCATCATCGCATTCCCTTAACCTAAAACAAGAGTCATCATTCCATTCCCTTCCCTACAGCATGTGTCATCATCGCAATCCCTTAACCTACAAAAAGTGACATCATCCCATTCCCTCCCCTACAACTGTTTCATCCTTTTATTCCATCCACTAGTCTATATGGCCTCTCTCTATTCCCTCCCCTACAACCTATGTGTCTTCTTATCATTCCCTCCCCGATAGCCTACATGTATGTGTCTTTTCATTATTCCCTCCCCAATAGCCTGTGTGTCTTTGTATCCTTCCCTCCCCTATAGCTTATGTGTCTTCTTATCATTCCTTCCCGTACAACCTGTCTTTTTATCATTCCCTCCCCTATAGCCTATGCGTATTTTTATCATTCCTTCCCCTATAGCCTATATGTATTTTCATCATTCCCTCCCCTATAGCCTGTGTGTATTTTCATCATTCCCTCCCCTATAGCCTATGTGTATTTTCATCATCCCCCCCCCCCCCCCCCCTATAGCCTATGCGTATTTTCATCATTCCCTCCCCTATAGCCTGTGTGTATTTACATCATTTCCTCCCCTATAGCCTATGTGTGTGTATTAACATCATTTCCTCCCCAATAGCCTGTGTGTATTTTCATCATTCCCTCCCCTATAGCCTGTGTGTATTTACATCATTCCCTCCCCTATAGCCTACATGTATGTGTCTTTTCATCATTCCCTCCCCTATAGCCTGTGTGTATTTTCATCATTTCCTCCCCTATAGCCTATGTGTATTTACATCATTCCCTCCCCTATAGCCTGTGTGTATTTTCATCATTCCCTCCACTATAGCCTATGTGTATTTACATCATTCCCTCCCCTATAGCCTATGTGTATTTTCATCATTCCCTCCCCTATAGCCTATGCGTATTTTCATCTTTCCCTCCCCTATAGCCTATGCGTATTTTCATCTTTCCCTCCCCTACAACCTATGTGTATTTTCATCATTCCCTCCACTATAGCCTATGTGTATTTTCATCATTCCCTCCCCTATAGCCTATGTGTATTTTCATCATTCCCTCCCCTATAGCCTATGTGTATTTACATCATTCCCTCCCCTAAAGCCTGTGTGTATTTACATCATTCCCTCCCCAATAGCCTGTGTGTCTTTTCATCATTCCCTCCCCTATAGCCTGTGTGTATTTACATCATTCCCTCCCCTATAGCCTACATGTATGTGTCTTTCCATCATTCCCTCCCCTATAGCCTGTGTGTATTTTCATCATTTCCTCCCCTATAGCCTATGTGTATTTACATCATTCCCTCCCCTATAGCCTGTGTGTCTTGTCATCATTTCCTCCCCTATAGCCTATGTGTATTTACATCATTCCCTCCCCTATAGCCTATGTGTATTTACATCATTCCCTCCCCTATAGCCTATGCGTATTTTTATCATTCCCTCCCCTATAGCCTGTGTGTATTTTTATCATTCCCTCCCCTATAGCCTATGTGTATTTACATCATTCCCTTCCTTATAGCCTATGTGTATTTTAATCATTCCCTCCCCTATAGCCTATGTGTCTTTTCATCATTCCCTCCCCTATAGCCTATGTGTATTTACATCATTCCCTCCCCAATAGCCTGTGTGTCTTTTCATCATTCCCTCCCCTATAGCCTGTGTGTATTGTCATCATTCCCTCCACTATAGCCTATGTGTGTTTACATCATTCCCTTCCTTATAGCCTATGTGTATTTTCATCATTCCCTCCCCTATAGCCTATGTGTATTTACATCATTTCCTCCCCTAAAGCCTATGTGTATTTACATCATTCCCTCCCCTAAAACCTATGTGTATCTACATCATTCCCTCCCCTAAAGCCTGTGTGTCTTCTCATCATTCCCTCCCCTTTAACCTATGTAACCCGGAGAATAAACAAATGATTATCGAATTATAAAAAATCTACCTTAATGAAATGTGATAATTATTGATTGTCTGAGATGTTTTAATGGGCCGTGGGGAACTCTTAGTATTCTCCTTTTATGTTGAGAGAATGAGTAACAACTCGATAGGATGTCATTAATAAAGCCAGCAGGGAATGTAAATATCTTCTACAGCCGAGCAATGTCATCACAAACATAGCGCCAATAGTTGCTACGACGAAATAACGAGGAAATAAAACTCAATTGTTCCGTCACATAAAGGCTGGGTTTGAAATATTAACCAGTCTATTGATTGTTACGTTTGTAATACCTATGCAACGTAGGCCAGACAATGTCTAATTGACGTGTTTTATAGGTATGGTAAAGGATCTTTCTGGCTCAGGTAGTAACATTATAACGAAACACAGTTTCAAAATATACATTATCGATATTTTCGTAGACTGCAATCCGCCACTACTCTATAATTCATAAATGAACACTTTTTTAATCATAAAGGCATGAGGTTGTAAAATATGTTAGGAATTGTCGTTTGGAATTAAGCTTAAACAAAATGATTTCATTTTTTGACCGGGTTTGATATTATATACCAGCGAATATTACTACACCTTTGACCGGGTGTGATATTATATACCAGCGAATATTAATACACCTTTGACCGGGTGTAATGTTATATACCAGCGAATATTAATACACCTTTGACCGGGTGTAATATTATATACCAGCGAGCATTAATACACCTTTGACCGGATGTGATATTATATACCAGCAAACATTATGACACCTTTTACCGGTATCATTCGTACCTCCTGTTTGTATTGAAGAGACAGTGTATATATGTCAGTCAGGTGATGAGTGGCTCTGGCTTTCTCGGTCACCACAAACGGTCCGATCTCCAACCGTTCTTCATCCGTTGGCCAGTACACACCAACTGTATCATTCTAAAATACAACCAAATTAAGTAAATGTCATAACTATTTTAGTGGATCATGGCAAACATGACACATCATTGTCTCAGATAAAAAAAACTATCGTTCGTCATCGACATAAATGTTGACAATATGTAAAATTTGGTGAACATTCTGCTATCGCTATATAAAATGTAGGATATTATAGAAATTATAATGTATAAACGTGTTACGAATAAATGTGTAAACATGTATGAGGTGTGCGGGATACTTCTTTCGAGTTACTTCCCCTTATTCTTGTGTAAGCAAGGGTTTATGTTATCTTTTTAATTATACTGACCCCCGCAACACGACACCAACAAAAGAGAAAAGCTTTTGGCCGAATTTATTACAAATAAGCATGACAATGCACATGTGATAATTCATCAATTACTCAACACACATTATTAGCATATATACCATCACATGTACAAAACATACACAACCAAGTTACACATTTATAACGAAAAAAGAACTAAGTACTAGGCAACAAATAAATTAGGCCTAAGACCGTTTCCCACAATCAATATCATACAGTCAAATATGAACTAGTCTTAAATATATAAGAATCTTCCAGAAATTGTAATAAATACATATAAAATCTTCATGACTTAATGACTTTGATATAATTCAATGACTTTAATCATGAATTAAAATATGAAATATTAAACATAAAATTATAATATGATAAAAACTATCAAAAATATTATCTATACAAAATTACTTTAGTAAGAAGTAATACTACACGGAAAAAAAACTCAGAAAAGAAAGCCTTCTTGGGTGGATGGGAGTGGAAAATCGATCTATCAGTTGTGTTAAAAGAATGAATATAGCGTGCCAAAATCACAAATGAGTCCCGAGAATATTTACATAACAAATTTACTCAATGGCCAAATATCTAGCCACTGACCAATGAACTACAAACAGGTGCGAAACCAGCTCGTAACAAAGTACTACTTCTGTCATGCTGAAGTATCCCTATGGTTTATATCTAATTGAGATAAATCAGTATCATACTCCATATGTCTAATTGAGTTAAATCAGTATCATACTCCATATGTCTAATTGAGATAAATCAGTATCATACTCCATAAGGCCTTCATACTGCCATATTTAGATAACCATGAATTCCGTTAATGTCTATATCAAATAACTTGGTATGTTACTACACAAGGTCTACATAGTGTCATGGTTAGATCATTTCTTCACAATAAAATATAATCTAACGAAGTTTGTAGTGAAGTACAAACTTTCCTTTTTACTACACTCCGAGGAGCGTTTACCTTCAAGTCATGTTGTGTGTTGAGCATGACTACGGAAGAGACGTGCTGCTCGTGCACAAGTCTCCAGAAGTCGATGACGGTATGGGGTAGGGGCATCTGTGTCGTTAGGTACTGGACGCGTTTACTTCCATCCTGGGAAACAAATCAAACAGCATAACGGTATTACACTGGTGAAGCCTAATGTTTACCTGGTGTGAAACATGACATCTTCCCTCAGTCAAACAATGGCATAATGTCACTTGAGAACATGGACAATATACATTAACATAACGAACATATACAAGCAACACATTTCGCTGAACAAGGTTTCTGGTTTTGATATGAAGAACATGAATTCGTTTTGTATGGTGACTTTATTAAAGAGCAACTTTCTTAGAATAGCTTAATTAACAATGCTTTGGTTGCTCGTGCAAAAATGAAGATGGCGGTGGAGGTCAAGTGTAAGAGAAGTAACAGACATTATTAGTAATAAAAACAGATGTTCACAGGAAACAGAATTGTTTACAAAAATCAAGTTCAAATAATACAAAATGGCTGAAAGAGATATGATATGTTGCATGTTTTGTACTGAATAGTGGTGGTTGAACAGCTTTGCAGTATCTATCCTCATGGTTAATATTAGACAAACCATTTGAACGAGTTTACTTACTGACAGGAAGACAGCGTTGATGTAATCGTTAGTTCCGTCTACAGGTGTTGAAAGGAACGGGCGGTACTTGTCAACTGAAAATATGGACATCATCATAGGTACATGACCTATCTCTAACATCCCGGCCATGTTTATTTCCTCGTGTTTATTACAAGTTATCTCATTAACTAACAGAAACATAGCGCTGGGAAGCAGACATCACGAAAAATAGTGTTGACCATTACAAAACATTCAGAAAACAATACCTAAAGTAGAGCTTATTGATTTGTGGCGACATTAGAACTAAGGAACGGTCTAATGATAACGACAGCATGCTTTGTATATGTCTTATTTCCGTTCTAGATAGGATAGAAGTTTTTATGAAGAAAAGTTATTCTCCTGTTCACAAAGCAAAAAAGACAAAACTGAAAGTAAACTTATCAACATTTACCATTATCTTTTAGAATCAATGGGCGATGACACCACATTTGTTATATTATATGAATTTTACAAATGCTTATACAATATGGCCTTACCCGGCAGTAGGTTGCTGTATCTGTTTTTACTTTTGTTTTCCTCCTTTTTTCCGGCGAGGAAAGCACTTTCAGGTAGTTTAGGAGACAAACTATGTAGCATCTAAAACAAGGTGTAATGAGTCCGATAAAATAGGTTTGAATCATGAGATGCTATTAAGATATAAAAAAAAAATCACATTTTACCTTGCATTGCTCTCATCAAAATTTTATAATTCATGTATATATTCTAGTTTTGTGTTTATAAATTATCTTCACACACCATTCCCACAGCACTTTTGCCTTAGACCAAAATTAATATTCCAAAATAGTATTCAATATTTAAAATAAACTCAAAATGCAATACTGTATATTTATCTTTCGAATCATATACTTTGATTTAATGAAAAGAGATTGTAAAGGACTCACCGCATATTCTGAGTGTAACTGTCTGAAGGTCTCCCGAAATACATTGACGGGGATGGCAGTATACCCATGTAGATGTTCCACTAGAGCCTCGTGTATAAACACGAACTGTTTCTGTATGACGTAAGGGAGATAAGTATGATATATACATGTATGTGAGTTTCAGATACACGGGCACACAACTGTAATTTGTTTTTAAAGAACAGCGACCATACAATTCAAAGAAAATCAATTTATGTAATTATTCATTGATTTTATTAATTGCAGTTTAGTAAAATCGAAATTGATATAGTTTGATGTCGTAACACGACAGTGTTCAATGTTCATTGACGTGCCCCCACTTATCAAGTGACGTTTGTATCACAGTACGATGTTATTTATATTTCAATTCGTTATATTTTATGATTATAATAGTTCTAGTCTAATTTAGATATACATTGTACGATAACATTTGTTACATTGTACGATTACATTTGTTATATTGTACAATAACATTTGTTAAAGTGTACGATTACGTTTGTTATTGTGTACGATTACATTTGTTACAGTGTACTATTATATTTGTTACATTGTACAATAACATTTGTTAAAGTGTACGATTACATTTGTTATATTGTACGATTATATTTGTTACATTGTACTATTATATTTGTTATATTGTACGACATTTAATACAGTGTACGATAACATTTGTTACTTTGTACGACAACATTTGTTACATTGTACGACAACATTTGTTACAGTGTACGATTACATTTGTTACAGTTTACGATTACATTTGTTACATTGTACGATTACATTTGTTACAGTTTACAATTACATTTGTTACAATGTAAAATTACATTTGTTACATTGTACGACAACATGTGTTACATTGTACTATTACATTTGTAACATTATACGATTACATTTGTTACATTGTACGATTACATTTGCTACAGTGTGCGATTACATTTATCATATAGTACGATTACATTTGTGTCTTACATGGTTAGATTACATTAGTCACATGGCACGAGGACATTATATAGAGACATGTCCCTTGTAACATATTATTATGAGATATAGCATGAAGGCATTGAAAGGACGATTACAATACAGTTCAGCTTTATATTTACGTTTTGATGCCTATTTATGTTTCTATCATTAAAATAATATTTCATTCATATATCAGTATTGCGGGTATAACGTACACACCGTTGTCTGGACCATGTTGAGTCGTTGTCTGCGCAGCGTTTCCACGCAGCGCGTGACGCTGACGTACCCAGTTGCGGATGCCTCCTGGACTAGACATGCTAGGGCGATGTACGTGCCCGTCCGCCCTATACCGGCACTAGAGGGCACAATATGTCGTACTTATCCGTGTTTCAGTGGTATTTACTGTTATGGTTATATGGTAATTCATTGTAATCCTAAATTGTCAATAGTCTGTTCATTTGATATTTACTTTTACTAATAGCCAAGACATCATACCACATCGTAATTAATTCAAATTAGTTATGTGATCAGTTGTTAATAAAGTGCAGAGTACATCCGGCACCCACGTTCCGACTTCGACACTTCAGATCAAGGATTATTACAACGTGTCCTGATTTCCTACTGTAACTTCTTTGTCGAATTGACTTGTTGGTTAGTGATCCTAACATATTTATCAATGCGTTGGTATCTATTGATCGTATACGTATAGAAATGTAGAATGTTGTTTAAAGCATTTTCATAGTATTCGCTGACTCTTCAAAGAGGCTATTCTTTATTTTCTTTAATCTATACTCTGTCCAATGTGATGTAGGTATAGTTATCTAAAACGAATTACATTTTTTGTAGATATATTTCACTACCTGTATTAAGTGTTCATAATCATTTAGTATGTCAGTTATTAGTTATTTGTTAATCAAATAAAGCGTACGTGTTTTGTATAACGTCATTTGTCATTTTAAACAAACTTACAATGAATTACACTTACCTACAATGGACTATGACAGGAACATCATATTGCTGCCCTAGTGACTCTACTTTACGGTAGAACTGTACAAGGGACGCAGCACTAGGTGGCGCTTTCTGATCTGGCCAGTCAGTATAGTGAAACTGGGTCACGCATCTGTTTAATGTGCCCTAAGTATATATCAATTGCAAGTTATATACAATAGAAAGTATAAGTTGTTACATATGTTTATGTCGTTACGATACACCCGACATAGTTTGACCTCGGTGGCTATAATTGGTATTGATACGGTTTGGTTGTCAACGTGTGCAGAAAGAAATTATAAAATTAACACCAAGACTCTTCTTGTGGAAATATAATTCAATCAAATTAATTTTTCATTCACGAAAATTACATAGTGTATATTTTCAATGTTAATACGGCAGTGTATATTAACAGATTTTACTTACTTTTTGTACTTTAAGTTGTCTAATGACGAACGTTCCAAGATCTTCTTCGCTTTCCAAAGTCACTGTTATTGAGCTAAATTGTTCGCTTCCACGCTTTGGCCAATACTGCTGGCATTTTGTCTGGAAGAGTATTACATCAGTCATTTTCATTTATATTCTCTTTACCTCATTATTTTTCTACAAAATTGCCAGTGGCATAACTTCTGCTTTCTTAGTATGACACGTAATACTTAATTATATTGTATATAATATAGTAATAAATATATGATAATGCTTAAGCATTATTCAATGCTTAAGCATTATTCAATGCTTTGTATATCTACTGTAAAATAGCCAATGACATACAATTACATGTAGTTTGTATGACATTACCAAAGCTACTTTACCGCTTTCTACAAGTCAAGTTTGTGTGACATTACTAAATCTACTTTACCGCCCCCATAATGGTCAGGTTTGAGTGACATTAATATTGCTACCTAATCGTCCCCTGCAAGTCAAGTTTGTGTGGCATTACTAAAGCTACTTAACCAACCCCTACCCGTCAAGTTTGTGTGGCATTACTAAAGCTACTTTACCAACCCCTACCCGTCAAGTTTGAGTGGCATTACTAAAGCTACTTTACCAACCCCTACCCGTCAAGTTTGAGTGGCATTACTAAAGCTATTTTACCAACCCCTAATGGTCAGGTTTGAGTGGCATTACTAAAGCTACTTTACCAACCCCTAATGGTCAGGTTTGAGTGGCATTACTAAAGCTACTTTACCAACCCCTAATGGTCAGGTTTGAGTGGCATTACTAAAGCTATTTTACCACCCTCTAATGGTCAGGTTTGAGTGGCATTACTAAAGCTACTTTACCGCCCCCTAATGGTCAGGTTTGAGTGGCATTACTAAAGCTACTTTACCAACCCCTACCCGTCAAGTTTGTGTGACATTACTAAAGCTATTTTACCAAACCCTACCGGTCAAGCTAATGTGAAATTACTAAAGCTACCTTACCGCCCCCTACAGGTCAAGTTTGTGTGTACATTCTTAAGTCTGAGACATTATCTTGATTACACTCTCTCCCCTAAGATGATTTAACCGTGAAATTATCGTGATTAAATTTGCAACCCCTAGGAGGATTTACTCGTGATAATATCTTGATTACCTTTCCGCTCTCTATCAGATTTGTTAACATTACGATCTTCGTACTGCCAAGATGCCATACCATCTTCCAAAAGTCGTTCACTGTTGTTTTCATTGGTCCTTGAATTTAGACAGATGCTTTATACTTAGATATCATCAACAAAGCCTTCCTTTTATGGGATAAATAGATTTTTTTCAACAGCTTAAAAGTGAAATAATTCAAAAATATCTCATTTTGTAGGCTGGTTAAAATAAAACGACATCTTCATGTGTTCCGGTGACAAAACAAAGTGCACATTGGACATGAGAATAATAACGATTTAATCGAGAGATGAAGCTTTAAGGGGCATATAAACAGCAAATCCAGTAAAAAGTGAATTTACAAGCCTATAAATTACTACTATGATACAATTTCACATAATTAACGTGATCAACTTTTAGTATGTCTAATGATAAACCGTTGGCCTTACTGTTGACATGAAATGTATCGTGCTGTTTGTAAGTTTCAACAAAATATTCAAAAAATGCATGTTTAAGGGGGACACAATTATCTCATTTGTATCACATATATTACACAAAATAGCCATGTCATTTTTCTTACAAATGTCTAAAGCACATTTGGGGCCATGGTTTGACCAAATTTGACTTTATATTATGAAAAGGCCCCTAACTTCCCATTTTAATAATTTGTCTTAAAACGTGCTTCTTACTATGATCAGATGTCTTAAAAGTTGAATATTGGAGAATTTTTATTGATTGAAATCCCTCCCTGTATGCCATATTTGTGTGATATTACTCACAGCTGTCAGTAGCATTTCAAGGTAAAAACAAAATAAGTGTGTTTGCGTACATCAAATCAAAACTGGTCACACACATGGCCCTATGGTACGCTATAGACACTCGTGAGCATACCAGCATGGGTATAATTCAGGTTTGACTATTTGTGTGACGAGGTATTATTCCATGCTACATCTTACCACAAAGTAACTCTAAAGAAGAAACAGTTAGCATCCACAACAAATTGTTGGTGAGTTTAAGAAACTGCAAGTCAAAACAAACCTTTTGGTATATTTTTGTGCAAATTTCTAGATATTTATTCGTGTTTGAAATTCTGAATTACAGATGACACTTTCGGTGTTGTCAAACTTATGTGCGGAATGATATATAGATAAACCAATTCATGAACTCTTTGTTGTAGATGTGAAAAAGTGTATTTTACTACGCATATCGATACCACCATCTATCAGAGGACACAACACATGCGAGGACAAAACCTACTATGGTATAATCTGTAATGAAAGCTGACGGACTCTGTAAATGTATGTGGATATAGTAGACATGCTTTGCTGGAAAATTCAGTGATAGAGAGCTAGAAATATAATTATTGATACCCAATGTAAATATAAAGGTTACGGATTTACCTTGAGCAGCCACGTACTGATGGATTTTCTCGAACCCCTTTACAAATGGACAAATTTTCAATATTAATCAATCATGCATACAATTCCAGTCAGGCCAGTCAAGAAAACCAACGAAAGACATAACCACTATACATGTAACCGTTTGTTCCCACAGAATAAAACATGGAAACATTATCAACTAACTTTGAACAATATAAGTAATTGTCGAAACAAAAACACCTGTCTAAAAGATTTTAATTTTTTTTTACTATGTACCTGATATGTTTCTTTAAATTTTACATGATCATAGCATAAACCCATAGAGTAGCCCATTCAGGATTGGTTTGATGTTGATTTACGTCTGTTAACACAACAATATCTTTTAAGTTCAGTTCCATCGAATGATGGCGCAAATGAATAAACAAGATACCAACTTTAGTCGCATCTGACGAATCATACTTTTGAAGTAAGTAGCATTCTAACGCTCTACCTGTCAGTCAGTCATATCGACATAGTGTAGTTTCGATTTGAAAACATTACGCCATATAGGATGCTAATATTTCAAATCCGTATTGAGGAGATACTGTTTGTGCTGTTTGGAGTTATTTCAAATGTTTAATAAATCAATAAATCGATGACAACTGAATTATGTGTAACAGGAGAGGAGAAAATGTAGCGGCCAGACCGGGGTTCGAACCCGGGACCTCCGAACACTAGCCGGATGCTCTACCGATTGAGCTACCTGGTCACCGATGATCGACCCAGTCCAGTCCCGCTACATATGTTATTCAATTTAAAATAACTTACTTACTTACATTTATATAACTGGCATTAATGTAGTCAGATGTATCGCCAGCATCTTTCTCGAGACAAACGCGGGTTGTGTCATCTGATTAAAGAAACAGCAGGCAGTTACCGCATTATCAAATCCGAAAGGGAAACGAAAGGCCAGCAACCGGAATTAAACTCAAATGATATGAACCAAGGAGACACAAAACCCCAAACCGAGAAATAACTGTCACAGTCGAAACATGATATATTGAAACCATGGAGACAAAAAAAACCGTAATCGATGAATGACTACAACAGACATACGATCAACCCAAACCAATTAGACACCAAAAACAGTAACTGAGAATTTACCTTTAATGTATTATTTCCATGTCGTTACCTGTGTAGAAAGTGCAAAACTTTTCATATTATAAGTATTTTCGTACGTATCTGATAACACTGTTGTCGCAAATCAGCAGTTGGTATGGGACAGACGATATAATAAAATAATTAAAGTGGATTCCATAATTCTATACTTACATGGGAACACGTGTTTGTATCTATTTTTAATTTTATTCTCTGGCAGGTTGGCCTCGGCGACTGGTTCTTGTAAACCCTCTTTAAATTTCTGTCGGCAAGAAATTATGAAACACTGTATCAGTTGTTATCGGGAATTATGTACGTCGTCATGTTATGTTAACATAAAGAAGCCATAACAATGTAAACATCTCATTCCGATGAAACCTTTGTTGACAATAGATATTTCATTTTCAAGAATCATTATCTGTCGTTTTGCTCACTTCGAACTAATACAACTAGTAAATTCGGTTGCATGTAGCTTATGACAAGCTCATTTTGTTATAATGAATGTAATTATAACATATATGTCTGACTGAAATTAGTGTCCAAGATCACGATCAATATTTAGCGCTCTGTATATAAATACTATATCAGATTTGTCTAATGATAAAGCATAACATATGTTAATTAAATGTAAAGCTGAATTATTTACGGCGAATGTTGTGGTGACGTAACCTTCAGTTTTCAAATCCTTGTTAACAAATTCTTGAAGATTGTCGACAGCTATTGTTCCTTCAGGAACATTAGACAGGGGAGTGAACTCGTAATACGGATTCGACACATCCTTAGGCTGCACGTCTGTATCCGGGCCTGCTATGTACTCAAAACTATCGCTGAACGAATCGAAGTCGTCTGAAGAGAGATCGTATTCTGTATTTCGTAACATGCCACTTCATAATCATTTTCAAATCTGTTCATAATGGTACATTCCACCACAATAGCTGGGCGTTATTGAACTTACAGGGCAACAAAAAATAGATGCATGTTTTGAATGCCATGTCGTTAGAACATGTAAATGCCTTTTGATTAGCTGATGACACGGTGACCTTGACCGGGGATACTTTTTAAACATGTGGTTCAATGCATTTTGATTGGCTAACACTTGAAGGTCGCCTAACAAAAAGGTAGTTCGCAATTGTTTCTGTGATATTTTTTTATAGATAATTGCTATAAAATTCTATTTGAAGAAAAGAACTTGTTAACTATTTGTTATTTCCGCATATTTATGTTATTGTTAATTCTGCATATTAATAACCGGTATTCCACTTCTAGTCATATCCTTACGTCCAAACTGACACTGACACAAAACAGGTCAATTCAACATCAGAATAGCTTTTTTATTGTGGTAGATACAGGTCGCAGAAACTCGTGGTCGTTTGATATGTATCTCAAAAATAAAATAAAATCTAATTAATTGATACTGTTTTAAAGCAGATGTGAAAATACATAACCAATCTCAACGCCTATCAATGTATATTCTTCATTCGGTATGGTAAGCTTTGATAGCAGGTAATAAACCATTATCGGACCTACAAACAGTGGATACGCTACCTGAAACTTCAGAATCCATTTCTCCATAAGTCGCTTTAAAAGAGGATTCCTTTCGTACCAAATGTTTAACACTATGCTGCTTTTTTCTGTTCTTTCTGAAATAGGAACGTTATTAAATAGATACTTCATATAAGTATTTATCATGGCGAGAAAAAATTATATAAATAGAAAAGTATTAAGGTCGACTAAAAGCTACAGAAAGCAACAGATTGTATGTTTTTCACCACTTCAACCAAAATAAAAGGCGTTGACCGTTACTACATACTGTTTTGAAATCTTATATGGATATGGATATGTTACGTATATCTTATGAAAGGCTTACCATGGTACTCACCTTTTGTGTGCGATCAGTAGGGCGATAATTACTAGGGCCGTAATAAATACGAAGGCTGCGATCAGGCCACCCATTAGACCAGACGACTCCATGTCCGCTTGCCGCAGTGCTGTCATAATTGCAAACGTTACATTCAAGGAAAAGACGTAAGAAGACAACAGCCCAAAGAGTAACACAAACTTTTTCGGAATTCACAAGAATACTTTAAACTTCAGACAACAACATGCTTATTATTCCTGAGATGTGAGTCGTCGGTTACATGGAGCGCATCCTTATCTACCAAAGTTACTTCCCTTTGTGTAACTTTCTATCGTTATAGCGATAATGTTGACAGTCGTTGGGAGACGATAATTATATATTCCCGCGTTTCTAAGGCATAGCGGGAATACTTTGTATTCTCCGACACGCAGTGCATATGCTGTAATAGGCTTCGATTGGGGTACGTATGTGGGGCGCACTGGTCCTTCTCTAACTTGTCGTCAACTAGTGCAGGCATTGCTTACATGTCGTCTGGTTTATTTTTTTCAATTTCCAGTCATGCAGGATTCAAGACAGTCTATATCTGACCAGATACAGGGCGTGGTCGGAAAATCCCAGAATCAAATTCTTGGCCATTTAAACAATTTAATTATAAAAAAGTTGAGTTCTTTAGAAAGGAAAGTATGTGAAACTTCGGATATTTGCGTGTTTGAGGTTTGTTTATTACGTGTTACGAAGTGGAGAGAAGACCGAAGAAATACAATACACGCGCGAGTTCGGTCACGGAAATCTGTCCCTATACGTCAATATTTTCTTTTTTTCATTACCATTATACCTCACGTTTCGTTACAGTTTCCATGTTTAAATCGCATCACATGACAAGCATATAAAACAGCGTATATTTTTCTCGTGAGAGAAATTAAAAATATATCACCGGGACGCGGCTCCATGTAGACCTTCATATTCTCTTGCGCGGAGTCGTCTCCCTTTCAGTTGTTTACAAATGGCAGACGAGCAGAAACACGAAAATGTTCGTGCAGTAGAAGAAACAGAAAATGAACAAAATCCTACAAAATGCTCCAAACAATTTCAATAAACATACACGTCAATTGTTTCCACGAGTTTCTAAAGGAAACAAGCAATAGCACCTGGAATCGTATCAATCAGGCACATCACAGGAATTTTTACTTTTTAGTATCATCATTATTTATTTTTTTTCGGGGAAAATAAAAAAAATCTTTGCTCCTGCTGCAGTACCATAAATGCATATTGTCATTGCAAAAATGTACATGTGATAATACTATCTCCTCGTTATTACTTATAACTGACATCGGCCTAAGTTGCCATTATCGCCCAACATTACAAAAAACATGTGCTGGCAAAGGTCAAAAATCAATATTAAAGGAGGAGGGGAAGTCACCAGGATGGGGAAGTGTACAATAGCTATTAACCCAATTCTGTTCATAAATCTTTCTAACAGAAACATGCAGTTCATTCCTTTTCTGTGCCTACCTGATTTGACGCATTGAGGGGGAAGGGAGCTCCACGTGCCGTCTTCCTGACAGGTGATAGATGTGGGTCCAATCATCACATAATCAGGAGTGCAGGTGAACCCCAATTTTGTTCCGTATTGGTATGTTGCCTCACTTGATGTGTTTGTTAGTGTCACGTCGTTGGACATGGTGAATGTGGGACACTTCATTTGAACTGGGAAAGACAGTGATTCTTCTGTTACTATTCTATCGAGTTAGCAAAGTCGAATGGGCTACGTTCTATCATAGTTCATAGATGACTCTTTTTAAAAACAATAATTTGCTAGTGTGGTTTAAGGGCTATTGTGATGTAATTTCAAATTTGTCTTCGATTACATATCTTATCATCTTTATGAACTGTTATTAATGAAAAATATATAAATAAATGATAATAGAATATATTCTCAAAATCATACCAACAGTTCATCAAGACATGTATTAAATGATGTTACTATAAAACAACTCCTCAACATTCACGATATTCTTATTGAACTACTTTGCTTAAACAAGATTTACAATGTACGTATCCACGCCACAAATGAGTGACAGTGCGATTTAAAATGCGCGTATCTACCTAAAAAGCATACATTCCGCAGATTTTTCTTTAAAAAGCAAATGGAATATCAATTTTCAAGTACGTCTGGTAGCTATTTTTTTCAATATCATTGAAATGAAGCTGTCTGTCCTTATTGGATCGGAAGAGAGGTCTTACTCTGGGAGAAAATCAGAGTCCCCCCAAAAAACCACGCGGTCGAACAGGTGCCCCATACCCTTTCAGGTCTGATCGGGGAATCGAACCTCGTACAACTAGTTAAAAGTTAAGTGTGTTACCAATGTGCCCCACTCGATCACTCAATGAAGCACTGTAGTAGTTCCGCTGAAAAGAGGCCTAGCGGTGATAATTGCAAGTAATCCGGGTAGTTAGAAATCGATATACGGAATGCCCGTGTTAGGTATATCGTATCAGGAGGAATGTCAACAAGAGAGGAAGAGTAAGCTGATGTGATCTGATGTAAAATTCCTGATGCCTAGATGCAGTATATTTGACACTCACGGCGACAGGCAGGAAGTTCTCCGCTCCAGGTCCCATTTGCCTGACACAACACTGAGGTTTGCCCGTCCACGTAATACCCCGGATCACATGAGACGTGCAGTTCGTCCGTATACCGGTATGTCTTGTCTGTCAGTGACAAGTGTTCGTCCGTAGTAACTGGTGTGGGACAATGCATCGCTGTGGAAATTAAGGTATAATCTAAATGTAGTAGTGTTTGATATCTTCACGTATGAAAACAACAAAGAATAGCGACATTTTAAACAAAACATAATTCAAACTCATACATTCTACTATCAAATAGTTGTTTTTGATGGATACATAATACTGGAGTGTTTATATATTCATTCGAATTTCAATTTAACAAAACATATTAAAATATTCTCATCAAACGTATTTATCAGTTGGTAATGTTTGACATACGTGTTACAATGTTTTGAACTCGACCTTGAATACGAACCTTGGCATGTAGGGAGCTCCGCATCCCA